>NW_026639125.1:0-112473 GCF_028554395.1 Pezoporus wallicus | reverse complement strand
AAAAAATGGGTATCTAATGTAAGATACAAAGAACATTTTTAGCATTAAAAATGCATGAAGAAAAGCGTCAATATCAGTTTATTACCTTTCCCTCAGAAAAAAAAACAAAAGTATAAATGTCTCATTTGTACTTTGTTTGTAATCTGATTTTTTATATACAGTAGGATGTTTTTATTGCAGCATCAGCTTTCTTTGATCACATACATTTTTGAATAATTCTTATTTGGAGCCTGAAAGGAGCTTCACTTGCTATCTATTCAACTACTTCAGAAAAATTTCCCTTTTTTTACTCCTGACAAGCAACTTTGTATTCTTAATTCTATGCAGCCACTCACCAATGAAACTCAATTTTCTGAGAAAGGATTGAAAAAAAAATTGAAATAAAAAGGCTAGTGTTTATGAAGTATAATCACATTCAGAGAGCTCAATATAAAACCTCATGGATCAAAACACATTAGTTCATTTATTCAAGTTTCAAGTCCAATTACAAATATCTGTTTGAAGATAATTACAGTGCAGCTGGCAGTTCTAAAAAGGCCTGCAGTACATAATGAATTGTCCGCTTATGGAATGAAGGGAAACATTACTAGCCAAGTTCTGTAATACACATAGTAGAGCAGGAAAAGTTATCCCCCACTACACCAAAAGGACTGAAAAATGGTCATCTTCTATGACACAAAAAGCAGTGGCTTAACAACATTCAGTAATGCCAATTTTATAATTTTCCATCCAAATAATTATGCTTTCATAATGGGTGTATCTCTTCAAGAAGCATGACTAGATCTGAATTTCTAATTATAAAGACTATGGAATAAGTCATAAAGACTCTAGGAGGAAATCAAAGCATTATTAAGTTCTGAAGATGTTAAAATCCAGAAGAAATTTCACTAAGATGGAATTTGAATGCTTTTCTGGTGATAAGTCATTGTGTAAAGCCCAAGGGAAATTTTATCCAGTAACTAAATCCATCTTACTTACAATTTTCAAACATTTTCATGAAAAAAAACATTTAGTGCACTTGTAAAATAGCACCTCACCTACATGTCTCTTACAAACTTAATTTAACACTGTGGATTCCTTTAGAAAGTCTCTGGACATGAAGACATTTAAACACGAAGAGTGAATCAAATTGAATGGATGTGGGTGGGCAAGTCGCATCTTTTTCCAGTGTCTCACTTTTCCAACATGAAAAACAGAATAAGACTAACTTTTTTTTTGTAAAGCACCTCAAGGTCTACGGATAGAGATCTAACTTAAGAAATTTAATCTTTCTGCTAAATCCAGCTATAAATCCAGGAGACATTAAAGTGATTTTTTTAAAGAAGGAGAAAAGGCAAACACTAAGCTTTTCTCACCAGAACACTGGACCTTTGTTTAGAAAAGCTGATGGGTTCTGAGTTGATTTTCATCAGCTCACTAAATGGCACTGGTACAGACCAGCCCTCTTCCTCAGACTGTCTATTCTGTGCATGACCCAGCAATGTGTTTCTCATACTTGTAACTCAAACCATGTCCCCCATTCATTTTAATTCAAACTATTCCCATGTTTAACATTCACCATTGTTAAGTCCTTTCCTGGATCAGGAGCAAAGCTGCTGATAAACAACAGTATCAGGCCTACTATGTTGACTTCCAGTCTTTCCAGGGCTAATAGAACAATGAATTCTATGTCACATGAAGAGACTACAATTCCTCTTTTGTGGCCAAGATTGTCTATGAGCTGCTATCATTAGTTATTCTTGCACAAACAAATCGTAAATTGAATCTTGATTAATGTCATGGTTTAAACCCTGTCGACAAGTCAGCCACACAGTCTCTCTCCCTCCCACCCCTTCCCCCCCCTTCTTGCCCTCCCCCTGCTCCCAGAGGGATGGGGAGGAGAATAAAAAGAATGTAACTCCCACAGGTTGAGATAAGAACAGTTTAGTAAGAACAGTTTAGTAACTAAGGTATAGCACAAATCACTACTGCTACCAGCAATAATAATAATGATAAAGGAGATAACAAGGGAAGAGAATACAACATCTCACCACCCACCAACCGATAACTCTCCCCCCCCCCACCTGACCGAGCACCAACTGATACCGAGTGCAACCCCACAGTGAACTAGCCCTTCTGGGTAACTCTCAGTTACATCCTGGGCATGATGTGCTGTGGTATGTAATACTTCTTTGGCTAGTTTGGGTCAGGTGACCTGTCTCTGCTTCGTCCCATCTTCCCCTCCTCCCTGGCAGAGCATGAGACTCACAAAGTCCTTGGTCAGTCTAAACATTTGAGCAGTAACTAAGAACATCAGTGTTATCAGCTCTGTTCCCAGGTGTCCTGGGTTCAGCAGTAGCAGTCATGTTTTTTCCTTTGTGTTAACTGGTGCAGTGCTGTGTTTTGACTTCTAGTTTGAGAACAGCGTTGGTGAAGCCGATGTTGTCGGTTGTTGCTAAGTGATGTTTACCCTGACCAAGGACTCTGTGAGGCTCATGCTCTGCCAGGGAGGAGGGGAAGCTGTGAGGAAGCAGAGACGGGGCGCCTGACCCGGGCTAGCCGGGGAGGTATTCCATACCACAGCACGTCATGCCCGGGGTGGGGGGTAACTGGGAGTTACCCGGAAGGACAGGAGCTTCCGGGTGGAACTCGTTTTCTTGGCCGGTGGTATCGTATTCTGTTCCCTTGTTATTTTCCCTTATCATTGTTTTAGCTGATAGTAGCGGTGGTGATTTGTTGCTGGACTGTTCTTGTCTCAACCCGTAGGAGTTGCACTCTCTCGATCCTCCTCCCCGTTCCTCCGGGAGCGGGGAAGGGGAGAGCCCCGGTGCAGGGGGGGGAGACGGACACGGACCTTGATTGTTGTCAGCTCGGCACCACTCACTGGGAGTGAGTGAACAAGTTACCTGACTGGGTTTAAACCACGACACCAGGCTGGAAGTCAAAACCACAGTGCTGCACTATCTACTAAGAAGGAGAAAAATGACTGCTACTGCTGAACTCAGGACAATTAAACAGAAGACAAATAACAGGATAGATTATACAATGGTACTGGAAAAACTTGCAAGAAAAGTATGTAACATAACTGGGAAACTCTGCAATGGTGCATATTATTTGTTTCTATCTTTGGTCAGATATAAAAAGCTGAAAATTATCAACCTATTTGGTCCCTTAATTAAAAGAATTTTTTTTGGGCACAGGTTCAAGACTGAATATAGCAACCTCCAGACCCAAGAATAGCATAACTTTCAATCCCTGCCCGGTTTTGTTTTCACTTAAGCTGCACTCTGCGCTTCTAGCAGGGAAAGGTAGAATTTGCCTGTAACATTTCCCTGGGTTCAGCTATGGCACTCATACACAGCACTACACTAGCTATTAAGGACAAAAATTAGTGCTAAAGCTGAACCCAGGAAAAACATATTCTCTACAGTCAAATTAAGCTCTTTGGTGTATCACATAGCCACAAGTAATTATTGTATACGTATGTCCTGGGTTCAGCATTTTTCTCCTTTGTAGTAGCTGGTGCAGTGCTGTGGTTTTGACTTTCAGCCTGAGAACAATGCTGATAACACACTGATGTTTTCAGTTGGTGCTAAATAATGTTTACTCTGATCAAGGACATTTTCAGTTTCACGCTCTGCCAGTGTGGAGGGGCACAAGAAGCCAGGAGGAAGCAGAGACAGGACACCTGACCCAAACTAGCCAAAGGGGTATTCCATACCACAGAACATCATGCCCAGTATATAAATTGGGGGAGTTACCAGGAAGGCCTAGATCACTGCTCAGGTTGGGCTGGGTGTCAGTCAGCAAGCAGTGAGCAAATGTGTTGTTTCCCTTACCATTATTATTATTGGTGGTGGCAGTAGTAGTTGTGCATTATACCTTATTTACTGGACTGTTCTTATCTCAACCCGTGGAGTTAAATTCTTTTGATTCTCCTCCTCATCCCACTAGGAGCAGGGAGAGGAAGAAGGGGGGGAGTGAGCAAGCAGCTGAGTTACCTACCATCTGAGCTTAAACTTCGACGGTTCTTTTTGGCACCCAACGTGGGTCACGAAGGGTTGAGATAACGACAGATCTGACCAGAGCATGTCTAATCGTATTTGTGATGAGCATTCATTGTTTTGGATTGATAGTCACTCGTTACAGTGTTGTTTAATTTGCTGTCTGGACTTGTTGCACTTGATCTCAGAGTATCAGCATGTCATACCCTACTTGTAGACAATTTTTGCTGCTTTAAAGTTTATCGGCTTTGGAGCATGGGGTAAGGTTCTTGTTTTGCTGTACTTCATGGTAATGACTTGTAATACAATAGACTCGTTGATCAATGCCCTGGGTTCAGCAGTAGCAGTCATTTTTCTCCTTCTTAGTAGATGGTGCAGTGCTGTGGTTTTGACTTTAGGCCTGGGAACAGAGCTGATAACACTTATGTTTTAAGTTGTTGCTAAGTAATGATTACTCCGATTGTAAATATCTGGGGTGGATTGGAAATATCTGGGGTGGATCATTTCCAGAACTGAAATTAGGCCTCAAAAAGTTAAAATTACCACACAGATAAAAACCTTGTCTGACCTGCAGAAATTGATGGGTGATATCCAATGAGTCTGCCCTTTGTGTGGAATCTCAAATGATGATCTGACCGATCTCATGCCCCTTTTAAAGGGTGAGTCAAAGGCAGAACAAAAAAGAGTTCTGTCAGAAGCTCAGTATGAAGTCTTAGATCACATCATGACAAAAATCACTACCTCTTATGGTTCTCAATGGAATCCAGATTTACAGTTATTCTGCTTATTGTCAACAGTGAGTATCATCCATTTAGTCTACTAGGACAGTGGGATCTTCAAAAGACTGATCCTTTATGCATTTTAGAATGGATTTTCCTGCCTTATTGATTACGCAAAACCGTAACTACTCAGTTAGAAGTATTTGCTGTTTTGATTGTACGAGGTCGTTCACGTTGTCAGGAAATTATGGGCTGTGATACATCACAAATTTGTTTGCCACTTACCAGGGTATGGTTAGACTGGGCACAACAATCTAGCTCTGCTTTTCAGTCTGCTCTGATAGGTTTTGTTGGTCCTCTTAAGATACATTTTCTACCTCATAAGATGTTTACAATTCTAAAGAATAATCAGTTTGAAGATGTTACCTTTTATTCCAGTAAACCTGTTTTAGGATTAACTGTCTTTACAGATGCAAGCAAAATCAATCACACAGCTGGATGTTTGGCAAACAGATGATGGTTGGAAGGAGCAGAAGATACTTGGTCATTTTTCAATTCACTACAAACACTAGAGCTAAGTGCTGTTATTGCAGTATTTCAGTGATGGCCTGACACCCCTCTTAATATTGTCTGCGATCCTTTATATGTCGTAGGCATTGTTCAACATATAGAAAGGGCAATTTTACAAGAAGTTGCTCATCACAGGTTGTGGATCTTGTTGAAAACCTTATTACATCTTGTGAATACTCGTAAATGTACATATTTTATTATCCCCAGCGTGGGCAGAACCCTCTGTAAATATCTTTCAACAAGCTCGAGCATCCCATGCCTTCTTCCATCAATCAACAAAAATGTTAGTTTGACAGTTTGGACTGTCCCTAACAGATGCCCGAGGCATTGTGCAACCTTGTCTCGATTGTCAAGGCCAAGCAGTAGGTATAGGCCTTGGAGTCAACCCTCCAGGCCTCCAGCCTCTTCAGCTTTGGCAAATGGATGTGACTCATGTACCTTCTTTTGGGAAATTGAAATATGTCCATGTTACTATTGATACTATTCTCTTACAGGACAAGCTATTACTGAACGAACACAACAAACTTTGAAACAGTTGTTGGAAAAACAAAAAACGGGGGAAGAAGGACTTACACTGGTAGCAAGGATACAGAAAGCTGTATATGTTATGAATTTTGTGTGACTGACAGGAGACTTTAATGACCCCCCTGCTATAATGCATGGTCAGGCATTAGGTTCTGGTTATATGACTAAAACTCCAGGTATTCTGGTCCAGTACAAGGATTTGGAAACTGGCATTTGGAAAGGTCCTGTGAAAGTAAAACTAACTGGTCGAGGTTATATGTGTGTAATCACAGATTCCAGTCTGCGGTGGGTGCCAGCTTGAAGGGTGAAACCCTGGAAAGAGTCAGCACCACCCAAGGAGAGCCAGGACACCCCCCTTGTTAGTGATTGAATTACTTGAAATTTGAGCTTAGGACTTCTGTTTTATGGATGTTTTCAGTCCTTCTTAAAGTGAAAGGAGCAACCTTTTTTACATTAAAGTAAAAAAAAAAACAAAACAAAAAAACAAAACCAACACCCCCTTCCCCTCCCCCGAACCTCCAGGGAAGCGAGACCAGAGCAGGATACAGATGTATTGTGTGCGTTTCCGGTGGTGGGAATGTCTCTCGCATGCTCTTATCAGATGTATTGGGCAGACTGTGATGGACCGTGGACCTCATATACAACTCATTTGATACAGTCTCTCTGTGATACTCATGTACTAGAAGTTGGTAAATATAAGTATGTCCAGGTTTCTATTAACCTTTGAAGACCTTTATAGATATTGCTGGCCACTTCTTCCAGCAGAGGCTGGCCACCTGTGTCGGAATGAGTGTGCATTTTGGTCAGTATAAAAGCCCAAGCCTCATACGATGTGGGGGAGGCAGAACCTCTGCAGGGATGCCCTCTAAGGTTGAGCCTTCCAACTCGCACTGTGATGATGCTTCTCGGAGCTGGTTTGCTGTTAGTCTCCACAGGGTCCTTGTGCCACGTTCTGTACGTGGGACTGTAGTGGGAGTAATGATTGTCTGGATTTTGTGCTTCAAATATTGTAGTTTTGTGGAGTGTGCTTGTGGGATCCCATACGTGTGTGTGTGTGTGTGTGTGTTGAGGGCGGACAGTGTTCTGTGTATTTTTTGTTGTTGGGTTCATGTAAAAGTTTTTAACGGGTAGCAGTTTAACATTTTGGGCAAGAAAGGGTCAATGCAAAAGTGCGGTTGCCAGCAGGTATTTATGGTTGCTGCTGAAGCAGGCAGGCAGATGCAGCTGCTGCCGAGCAGGCCGGCATTTGTAGCTGTGCAAAGAAAAGAAAAAAAACTCCTTGACTGTTAACCATGTGCAGTTTAACCTGTCTACTTCTCAAGAACTGATAACCTGGGGGAGGGGGTATATTTGTGTCGTCCTGCCTACAGGTCCATGGCAACTGCCTGCAAAGTTTGTCAAGCCTTGCCATGAGCTGGACAGACGAATGGAAAAACCTGATGCCTCAGCTACAGGAGCTGACTGTGAATACTCCAAGCAGAATGAGATAGAGGAAGAGAAAGAACAAATAACTGCAAAACATCACTTGGGGGCAACTGAAAAGTAACTGCTTGAATATATGTGTGCTTGTAAAGTAGCTATTATGAGAGGCTGTGATTTTGTGTATAAAACCACCTGTATTTACTAGCCAGTTGCTAATGAGAAACTACACCTTGTATCGTATGGATTTATCACTTGTAAAAGAGATGTTAGAGAATGCAAATTCGCAGTAGCTGCTAGAAAATGCTAAGGCAAAAGCTGGAAAGATTCTAATACAATGGTAGTGTTATAAAGCAGGTAATGGAACAAATTAAGAGGGGGGGAGAATTCCACTGGTAAGAAATTTCTTTGGCTAGTCCCTCACTGCCATCAACATCTTCAACATGCTGCTGCACCCTGTAATAGTTACTCTGCAAATGTAAATGTGTGTGTTCCTTGCTGTAGTAGCGACTTGTTACTGGATGAAGCAGGTGAAACTATTGACAAGGTGCAAGGACTGAGGCTGGCACAGTGCCTGCTACCACAATCAAGGGCAAGACTGGGTTGGCCTCTGTGTTTGCCACCAAGAAGAACCTTTAGCTCCGCTGTTGGCTGCAACCCAGCAGGCGTGGAGCTGTGGGGACACATGCCATGACAGACCTGGATGTGAGGGATGGACTCCCCTGTTATCAGAGAGCCATACAGCAGAAAAAAAAGTGGCAGACCCAGCAGCCTGTAGCTGGCATATGTTGGAGATATGATTTAGCCCAAATCCCCTGCTCAAGTAGGGTCATCCAAACCATATATAAAACAAAAAGGGGGAGATGTGGAGACAGTGTTCTCACAGGAGAATGGATAAATGGTACATAAATTCTGAATAATCCTGAAAGATACAGCAAGGCCATGAGAGGCCCGCGGAAGCTTAAGCAAGCAAGATAAGAAGAAGCTGGAATTCACTGAGTTAATGAGAACTGTGGACTGTTGGCAAGCTTTCGAGGTCAAGTTCTCACACCTGTGCTTAACCAATTATATGCTAGTTGCAAAGGGTCTTCAAGACATGTATCCAATCATAATATGCCAAATCACTGTAAGTGCATGTAAGAAATAGTATTTAAGGGGTTAAGGCTTTGTAATAAACGGCTTTTTGTCTGATCATATTGATCTCTGACTGGGTCCATATATTTTCTGCAGCAGGTGAGCTATGCCTCCTATTCTGGTAGGTCCTTTTACTATCTGGACCACAAAGTGAGGCAGGTTTATGGGTTAATTAACACTTTTTGCCTCCTCCTTGTGGTACTGGCGATGATATATATACCCATGGCCATGTTTAGAAATGGTGACTGATGGTTAGTCGTGGATACTCCCGAGTTTTTTAGTTGTTGCCACTGAATTTTCTGCCAGGAATGTCATTTGTTCTTTTAAACGATATAGAGCACAGTTAAATGTATGGTGCTGAAGAAGCCTGGCAGCAGCAGGCACAGCCCTACAGCTGTGTTTGCAGCCAGGCACATCCCAGACTGTAACTTCCCCCCTCCCTCCTCTTTATAATTATTAAGAGAATTCGGACAAATTCTGCCTGTCTGAGAGGATTTAATGGCATCTCAAAACCCATTATCTATTTAAGGATGATTTCTCTGAATATTGAATTTTAAGGATGGTTTTAATCTGGTGGTTCTGTGGTTTTTGAGAGTTTGGTCAATCTGTCTGGAATCATTGTATTTTATCTGTGTGTTGGATATGGGCATTTGTTGTTTTGCTTTTTTTTTTTCCCCTCTTCCTTTGGAGACTTAAAGTTTTCTTTGCTACCTGTTGCCCACAGGTCACAACTTCTCAGCAGTTGCCCTGTGCTTCTTTCCCTCTCAGTTCCTCAGGTCTCAACACTATGTGTTAGATACTTCTATTTTAACAGCTATGGCTTTTGCCTTTGCCTTAGCTTGATTTAAATGCTACATTGTTGAGAAACTAAATCTTGGTGGAGAAGCAAAGCCATCCTCTTGCCATCTTGCACTAGCCAGCACACTGTGCTGTCAAGTATGCCCCATACATGCTGCCTAACCATACCAGGCCCACTGTAGAGATTGCTAACAAAATACATGTGTAGCATATATGTATTTTTGGAGCTTTCAGGACTTTTCACATCTCCCACTACCTTATTTGCCTATTTTTGAGTGGAAGGACAGTGGAGCATAGCTCAGCTGAAGAGCAGAATCATTTTGGGAAGAGGACAGTGCAGAGGCAGTGTTTGCTGCCTTCCTTGAGGCAGCAGGGAAATTAGAAAGGAAACTGTGATACAGCGAATCATATAGTCATCTCTGACAGCTCCAGGGACAGTGCAGCTCTCAGCTGCTGCCTTGCTCTCAGTGGATTATAGGGTCATAATATAGCCCACTATGACAAAGCAGAAAAGCAGTAAATTCATCCTCAGGAGCTTATGTTGTCTAGAAATGAAGGATTCTTCTGTAAGAATATAATGCTTTTTATCCAACTTTCCAATTCCCATGCTTCAGCAGTATATTTATCTTCACCATTTTCATGCTGTGAATAAAGGCCAAGAAACATGTATAAAGGACTTCCTTTACAGCCAATGACTTGTGTGGTATAGCATCCTATAAAGTTAACAGGGATTAAGGTGAATGACCATGTGAGCAAGAGAGGTATCCCAGCAGAAAGTATGTCTGTTTCTGTGTAGTAACTAAAGCAATACTATCTAAAGACTTTGAATCAAAGGCTTGGACATCTAAACAAAGCTAACCCCCAAAGATGAACTATTAAACTAATATGCTGTGTATGGAACAAATACTGTAGGAGCTTTGAAAGTTGGTGTAGCTGCTGTGCTTGGGGATTGACGAGCTGTGTTGTCTGTTGCTTTGCCATCAGATCCAGAGACACTCTGTAGGCATAGGCCAAGCCCCAGCACATTGCGGTGATTTGTCCCACTCTGGTATTGCCAGGATGACAGCACACCTTGTTTAAGTGTTCTGCTAATTTTTATGGAGTTTGCACTTGTTGAGGGGTTAAGTTACAAAGCACTGGAGGGGCCCACTGGTCCAGGTGCTTGCGATATGATCCCACACACCTACCACTCATGACTGTCCAGCATCGAGTAAAATCTCTTGGTGGTCCTCCTATATCATCGTTTAACCCTAGACAACACCCGAGCTTGACCCTCCGTAACTTTTGAGATCAGACGAAATAGGACATTCTCAGGGTGGTATGGCCATAGGTAAAACACACACTGAATGTGTGGCAACATGCTGATCCCCAGCAAAAGCAGAAGGCAGTTTTTTTTTCTCCTGACCCAAGCTAGCCAAAGAGGTATTCCATACCACAGCACGTCATGCCCAGGATGTAACTGGGAGTTAGCCGGAAGGGCTGGGAGTCTGGAGGGTTGGAGGAGGTATCGGTCGGTGCTTGGTTGGGCTGCTATATAGCCCATCACCTAAATGCCCATTTCCACCACTCTGGGCTGTTGTCATAGTTTAAGACCATGTGCTGTCATGATCATCAGCAGAGAATAAAGTCATGGGAAAAGCAAGCAGCAGCAGCAGCAGGAGTCTCCCAGAACTGTCCTCAGGTCACTATTGACTGACCCTGAGTTCTCTCCCTCCGATCATCACCCCAACAAAGAATGAACTTTGATGAAACCAGACAAACTCTGCAGTGACCAGAGTTCAGCGGTGCCATCAGCAGGCACCAATCGAACACTACACACTGTCTCTCCTGCCCTGAAACACTGTTATGACAGATGGAGCCTGACATGCACTGAATGAATTCAGCATGCTTTATAGGGATGGCTCATGGACTTAGGAATGATAACTGTCTTTGTGTGTGTGTGTGTGGATATATATCAAGAAACAGAAAGCGATGGTATATTGAAAATTGCAGGGTCTGAGCATGACATGAATGGCATGGAATAAGGGGTGGATATTGTCCTGGGTTGAGCTGCAAGTTATTCTTCTCCTTCTTAGTACCTGGTGCAGTTCTGTGTTTTCGACTTTAGTTTGCAAACAGTACTGCTAACACACCAATGTTTTAGTTGTTGCCAAGTAATGCTTATCCCGATCAAGGACTTTTCTGTCTCTTGCGCTCTGCCCGTGAGAAGGGGCACAAGAAGCCAGGAGGAAGCAGAGACAGGACACCTGACCCAAACTAGCCAAAGGAGCAGGGATTTGGGCCTTCGGGGTAACTCCCCCCAGTTTATATACTGGGCATGACATGCTGTGGTATGGAATAACCCTTTGGCTCCTTCTGGTCATATGTCCTATCTCTGCTTCCTCCTGGCTTCCCGTCCTCCCTGGCAGAGCATGAGACTGAGAAAGTCCTTGATCGGAGTAAACATTACTTAGTAACAACTAAAAAAATTGCTGTGCTATCAGTGTTCCCAGGCTGAAAGCCAAAAACACAGCACTGCACCAGCTACTAAGAAGGAGAAAATATGACTGCTACTGCTGAACGCAGGACATATGACAATGTAATAAATCTGATTTTCTGTTCAACTTCCTTTTATGATAGATTTGGTTACAAGAAATTCTTTAACAAGCCGTCTGAAGTGAATTGAGGTGAATTCACCCAGGCACGTGCTGGGAAACAAGCAAGCAGAAAATGGCTACAGAGCTTGACTAAGAGTAACTTGCTTGTTTAAGATGTGGTCACTGAAATCAAAGGTACTCTTCACCAACTTCAGTGAGCATTGCAACATTAACATACTGCATTCTGAGCCTTTCTTGTGATAGTAGCCTGCATCTTCTTACATGGCTCAGTTTTTCATACGGCACAAGGACTTAAAGTGATGCGCGGATTGACTCCACAACTCGTTAAATTTGTAAAGTAGGTATGCTTTTTATTCAGCGCTGAGACGCACGGGGATAATTCCTCAAAGTCATGCGTACCTCAGGGTTGTTTCCCTCTACATTTATTCTCTAAAGTTATATATATTCATAAGGTTGCACAACACGCCTATACATATTCATGTCCTATCCCCGCTTCGTATTATAATGAGCCAGAAGGTCCTCTGTGCCTGCGCAGTGCCCCCTCTGGTCATGGGCAGGGGTCTCAAGATGAAGTAAATGAGTCTTCCTCCTCTGGGTAGGGGTCTTCAAGATGAAGTAAATGAGTCTTCCTCTTCTTGCACTTTTCACTTTTTTTAGTCTTTATGTGTGGCCTTAGAGTTTGGTCAGTGTCCCAGCTGTAAATCCTCTGCTTCTCCCCTTTATCAGTAGATTCAGGCGTCTGCTTATCAACAGGACCGGAGGTCTCTGTTCTGCTTAGCAGGCATTTACAACAGATAGCCCTTTTGTTTAAGCAAGCAAATTCCTCTAACCCCCTTGTACAACCCCCTTGTACAGCCCCCTTGTACAAACCCCTGTACTACCCCCCTGTACATTGGTCAACCCTCTGTATCAAAAGCTCTCCTAGAATGATGATCAATGCTTCTCTATTATGTCTATAGATTTAAGTCTTTCCCTGCTAATGCTTGATGTATATTTATGCAGCTGGAGGAAACCTGGATTTAATAACTGCTCCACCACAGACTCACTTTGTGGTGTAGTGTAAGTCACTTAAACTTCTCTGTGCCTTCACTTTTCAACTGTAAAACAGAATTCTTGATGCCCACCTTTGCAAAGAGCTCTGAATCCTCAGGACAAAAACATACCCTGCTAAATAATATTACTTTTCAGGAAGCACAGGTGTGTGACCCTGGACACATACGCTAATGTTGATCCATACATCTGTCAACAAGATGTGCCGGCAAAACAGATGGTTCACATTCCTTTTTAAACCACTTCTTTTGTGGTAAAACTAATCTTCTTTTGGATATATATATATAATCTGCTTCTTTTGGATAAAACTAATCATTTTATAACTGGTCAGGGTTCTGATGGGCCAGGAAGTCACAGTGAAGCACAGCGCTACCAGCATTATGGCTAGAAACGGAGCCAACAAGGGAAAGAGACAGACACAGAGGTTTCTTTTACTCTTCTCCTCTGCTCCCTGGCACATAGGACAAAACCTGTGAGGGTCTGCAGAAAGAGATACAAGTAAAGAGAACCCATCTCCACACATTCCTGTAAGTAGCACAGCATCAGTGACCATGCCTGAATGCTGATTTATGCCATGCGCATAGAAACAGACATATGTTTTTTAATCACAGGCAATAAAAATCCCCACAGACACACACCATTTCAAAACCTAATTTAGATGACCAGTTGCATGTTGATCCACAGGGTCAGGAAGATTACAAGCAAATAAAATGTTTACTACTAAACATTTGGTTTATTTCATTTCTTACTTAAGGGTTACCTCTATTATTAGGAATTTCAATTCCCCATCTCAGTAGCTGAAAACTGAGCACACAGCATTTTCCTTGAAAATGTCACTGTAGCAACAAAGGTTGTGGCAGGATTTGCACTGCAGGTAGGGTGGGCAGGGGGCCCGTCTGCCACGCACATTGGGATAGAAGGACTCAGAGGGCAAGAGGACCACATCAAAGTTGCAGAGCTGAGCAGCTTTTCCCTTCCCCTCTCCCCAGAGTCTCGGAGACTTCATACTCCAGAATTTAATACCTTTTTCCTCCCTCCCCCCATCAGCTCCTTTGTTTGTGTCTCTGCTCTCTAAGAGCTAACGTATGTTGATGCCATATAGTTTCAAAGAAAACTTTTGGTGCCCACAGAACTCATTACAACTAACATATTCCAAGAATTCTTGTAGCTCAGGAAACACTGGGGTGAAAAAACAGAGGAGAGGAGACAAATGGCAATACTGAAAAAGCCTTGAGAGAAAATAAATAGTTCACTTGAAAGTCATCAGGGAATTCTTTAACAAGCTCTTTCTTCTGCAAAACACAGAACAAATTCAGCTGAGTCTAGAATTCCCAGAGGAAAAACAATAAAGCCAAGCCCCATATAAACAGCAAAGCAGAGGGAAGCAGTAGAAAGGTTGTCTGGCTTGCCCAGCAACCAAGTGCAGCATTCTTGAGGTCCTATATTCCCAAACAACCTACACAGTACCAGGGTACAAAGGCACCACTGAGAATCAGAGCCTCTCAACAATAACAATATAGAGAGCCTTAAAAAAGCTACCCCTAACCCTTTGCCCAGAGCAAATGCAGGCAGCAGTGAAGTTGCTCAATTCATGGAGCACTTCAATTCAGCCTTACAACACAGGCAGGAGAACGTGTAATGTATATCACAATTATAGAGGAGAAACATTTGCTTCTTTAACACACGCCTGCATTTTTCAGGGCAGGCGGGCAGGCAGGCCCATACTCTTAGCCATTTTCTAGGGTTACCTCTAGGATGCAACCTTTCATAGCTTTTTCTAACAGGTCTCCTCCCCTCCCCTGCTGCTTCAGCTCACAGCTGCATCCCCTCTGTGGGGAGTTACCCAAAAGGTCCAGATGGCTGCTTGGGCGGGGCTGGGTATCGGTCACAGTATCACAGTATCACAGTATGCTAGAGATTGGAAGGGACCTCGAAGGATCATCTAGTCCAATCCCCCTGCCGGAGCAGGAACACCTAGATAATGTTACACAGGAATGCGTCCAGGCGGGTTTTGAATGTTTCCAGGGAAGGAGACTCCACTACCTCCCTGGGCAGCCTGTTCCAGTGTTCTGTCACCCTCACTGAGAAGAAGTTTCTTCTCAAGTTTAAGCGGAACCTCTTGTGTTCCAGTTTGTACCCATTACCCCTTGTCCTATCATTGTTTGCCACTGAGTAGAGCCTGCCTCCATCCTCGTGACACTCCCCCTTTATATATTTATAGACACTTATAAGGTCACCCCTCAGTCTCCTCTTCTCCAAACTATAGAGACCCAGCTCCCTCAGTCTTTCCTCATAAGGGAGATGCTCCACTCCCTTAATCATCTTCGTTGCCCTGCGCTGGACTCTCTCCAGCAGGTCCCTGTCCTTCTTGAACTGAGGGGCCCAGAACTGGACACAATATTCCAGATGCGGTCTCACCAGGGCAGAGTACAGGGGAAGGAGGACCTCTCTCGACCTACTAACCACTGCTCTTCTAATACACCCCAGGATGCCATTGGCCTTCTTAGCCACAAGGGCACAGTGTTGGCTCATGGTCATCCTGTCCTCCACTTGGACCCCCAGGTCCCTCTCCCCTACACTGCTCTCTAACAGGTCGTTCCCCAACCTATACTGGAACCTGGGGTTGTTCCTGCCCAGATGCAGGACTCTACACTTTCCCTTGTTATATTTCATCAGGTTACTCCCTGCCCAACTCTCCAGCCTGTCCAGGTCTCGCTGGATGGCAGCACAGCCTTCTGGCGTGTCAGCCACTCCTCCCAGCTTAGTGTCATCAGCAAACTTGCTGATAGTACACTCAATTCCCTCATCTAAATCATTGATGAATATATTAAATAATACCGGTCCCAGTACTGACCCTTGAGGCACTCCACTAGTTACAGGACTCCAACTAGACTCAGCCCCATAGACTACAACTCTCTGGCTTCTCTCCTTCAGCCAGTTCACAGTCCACCTCACTACCTGATCATCCAGTCCACACTTCCTCAATTTAGCTGTGAGGATGCTGTGGGAGACTGTGTCAAATACTTTGCTGAAGTCAAGGTAGACCACATCCACCGCTCTGCCATCATCCATCCACCGTGTTATTTCCTCATAAAAGGCTAAGAGATTGGTCAAACATGATTTCCCCCTGGTGAAGCCATGTTGACTGCCCCTCATAACCCTCTTATCCTTGATATGCCTTAAGATGGCACCAAGGATAAGGTGTTCCATCACTTTCCCAGGGATGGAGGTGAGGCTGACCGGTCTATAGTTACTTGGGTCCTCCTTCTTGCCCTTTTTGAAGACTGGAGTGACATTTGCTTTCCTCCAGTCCTCAGGCACCTCTCCCGTTTCCCAAGACTTGGTAAAGATGATGGAGAGTGGTCTAGCAATGACTTCCTCCAGTTCCCTCAGCACCCGCGGGTGCATCCCATCTGGACCCATGGATTTACGGATGTCCAGATTGCTCAACTGATCTCTAACCCATTCCTCATCGACTAAGGCAAACCGCTCTGTCGACCTGACTTCATCTAAGGTCTCAGGGGTACAGGGCTCTTCAGGACTGCCTGCAGCAGAGTAGACAGAGGCAAAGAAGGCATTCAGTAACTCTGCCATCTCTGTATCTTCTGTCACCAGGGCACCCATCCCGTTCATCAGTGGGCCTACATTGCCTCTGGTGTTAGTTTTGTCTGCCATGTATTTGAAGAAGCTCTTTTTCAGTCAGTGGGTGATGAGTGGTTGTATTCTCCCCCTTGTTATTTCCCTTATCATTATTATTATTATTGGTGGTAGTAGTAGTGGGTTTGTATTATACCTTAGTTACTGGTCTGTTCTTATCTCAAATCATGGGAGTTACATTTCTTTCGATTCTCCTCCCCATCCCTCTGGGAGCAGGGGGAGGAAGAACTAGGGGGGGAGTGAGCAAGCAGCTGCAAGGTTCTGAGTTACAAGCTGGACTTAAACCACGACACTTCGTAAGTAAAATACCATATTACTGAGGGCATCCTCCACACTTCAGGGTGGCTGGAAAGTTCAGCAGGAGAGCAGGCAGCAGATACACTCAGGTAACTCAAAACTAGTCTGTGGACTTGAAGATTTCTGTAGTGGCAGAGATACAATAAGTCAGGCGAAGACACGGGACAACACAGAAAAAGAAAATATTACTGAGCCCTTGGGGCTAAGTGCATGGAATTAGAAGATTTAAAATTCTATTCCACATAGAATCATAGAATGGTTAGGGTTGGAAAGGACCTTAAGATCATCTAGCTCCTACCTCCCTGCCACGGGCAGGGATGCCTCACATCAGACCATGTCACCCAAGGCTCTGTCCAACCTGGCCTTGAACACTGCCAGGGATGGAGCATTCACAACTTCCCTGGGCAACCCATTCCAGTGCCTCACCACCATCACAGGAAAGAACTTCTTCCTTATATCCAATCTAAACTTCCCCTGTTTAAGTTTTAACCCTTTACCCCTTGTCCTATCACTACAGTCCCTGATGAAGAGTCCGTCTCCAGCATCCTTGTAAGCCCCCTTCAGATACTAGAAGGCTGCTATGAGGTCTCCATGCAGCCTTCTCCTCTCCAGGCTGAATAGCCCCAACTTTCTCAGCTTGCCTTCATACAGGGGGTGCTCAAGCCCCTGATCATCCTTGTAGCCCTCTTCTGGACTTGCTCCAACGGCTCCATGTTCTTCTTATGTTGAGGGCACCAGAACTGCACACAGTACTCCAAGTGGGGTCTCACGATAGCAAAGTAGAGGGGCAGGATCACCTCCTTTGACCTGCTGGTCACACTCCTTTTGATGCAGCCCAGGATACGGTTGGCTTTCTGGGCTGTGAGTGCACACTGCCGGCTCATCTTCCAAACAGTGCACCTAAGGACCTAAGTTCCCTCAAAACACCCCAATGCATTCAGACTAAGAGGCCTGTTCAGTGCGCGGAAAGGCTGCAAAGCCCTACCAGAAGCTCTACCAGAACCATTTGTGCCACATGTCTGAGATGCCTGTGCTGCAGCCAGTGCTCCAGCCTCTGTTCAACAGCAGGTTCTGAGGTACTGGGAGACAGCACTCAGGCCAGGAACTGCCTTCAGAGTGCACTCTATGTTTTGCCCATGCTTTTTACAACTGTCAAACAGCATATTCCAGTGTGGGCTAATTACATGTTCCTTCTGTCTCACATATAGCAGAACTGAGGGAGGAAAATAAAAAATAATCCTGAAATACAAGATACAAAATGAATGCAATGGCCTGGTTTTAATTTCAGCTGAGCCCTATTGTGACTATTTTGTGACAGCAAAATAATTTGTCCTTTAAGATGAGAAAAACCTTAAAATTATAATTAGAAGTCAAGGGAAGAAAATAAGTTAAAATTAGTAACTTACAGTGGCTATTGGCACCAAGAGCTGAAGTTTCATAAGCATAAGATGAAGCACAACAGCAGCAGCACCATGACTGAGGCTTTATAGTAAAAAAATTACCAGGACTACAATCTGAGGTTCCTCCTAAAGCTGGTGATGCTTTGCCTGAATAAAGATTTAGAAAACTGCACCTATATATTCAAAACATTATAACTACAGAGGAACTGATTCAGCCAGCTTTCTAGTAACCTTGCTGGATTCTCTCGGCTGTTTCTGTACACTGAAAATTTACATGAAGTAGGCTATTTTACTTTTGCTGGAATTTGTTGAAGAAAAACCCCAACTTATAGACAAGCCAGAACACAAAACATTTCAAGTGTATATCTTTCAAATGGTCTCAGCAGTAGGGGCCCAGCAGTATTGATTACTCTCAGAAACTCATCATTCCTTTCCAAGCTCAAGCAGAAAATTAGAAGGTATTAGAATTAATTAAAATTTTCCCTTACTCTTTTCTTTAACTGTCAAAGATACCATCAATGTATTTTCAACTGTGTCCCCCTGAACACTAAAGGTCTAGACAGAAATCTTCCAGATGTGCATATCTTCCTCAAACAGGACTTCACTTATATATATGCTGGTATACACAGAAATTGTGCTACAATGAGGAGGAAAATCAAAACCATACCAAAACAAAAAAAAAACCAAACCAAAACCTACTTCAGTCTGCCATGATGGAGCAGATCCTCATTTTCATGCAGCTGACATTCTCGACATGCAAAATTATGGATGTTGGAACATTGGTGTATGATTTTGTCTCCTGAACTGGGAAGAATAATGCCCAGAGACATCCAAAGACCTTAGAAGGGTTTTTATGGCTGTTTTTCACCATTTCAGGGAAAATGATTGGTTTTCTGATTGTTGTTGTGTGTCAGAGTGTGTATGTTTTTTTTTGTTACATTGCAAGGAAAGCACAAACTTTAAGAAAAAAAAAATAATTTTGCCAAACATTAAGTTTCCTCTCAAAATACACTGATAGAAAACCATCACCTGATCTCACAGAACGTATATGCAGTTCTTTAGCCTGAAACAAAGGAATTTATCTTGAAGTGACAAAGGTAAGCCTGAGTTTCTGAACCACTAGGGGAGCTAATATTTGTAGGACTTCTTTCAATGCTTTTTTTCCCCCTTGTTGCATTATTTCCATTAGTATTACTGTTATATAATACAGTTATGCAGTATACTTAGCACAGACCACTGCCTATGCCTCTCAGTGCTATGAAGACTCACAAAACCCTCCCGTGGCCCAGGAGGATGCACTCCAAAGGTATGCAGAGATTTATTTCTTGCCACCTGCAGGTGCTTGCAGTAAAGAAAATCCTACTGCTTCTTGCAGTGACCAAGCCCAGAGAAAGATGAGTGCACAGGTTTTGGGTAACCAAACTGGATCTTTCAGTCCAGGTTTCACATGTGCACGTGTACTCCAAGATCAACCCCGAATGCCAGGATCCACCTCCAGGCACAATGCTACGTATGATTTCAGATATCGTGCATGTATCTGACCAAAGCTGGCCTTGGCATCAGGCTTCAGACAAAACAGGAGAGGCAAAGACCAGCACTGTGAGAAGCCAACCAAACCAAGGATACCGGATGTCATCAAAAGCTGCAAGAGTGCCATTCCCATGTTCTGAGCACATCCCTATCTAGCAAGACCTCAGGGTGCTTCCCTTGGACTAGCACAGCCTGCTTTTAAACAGGCGGCATAGGAAACACAACTCCATGATGTCCTGGGTTCAGCAGTAGCAGTCATTTTTCTCCTTCTTGGTAGTTGGTCCAGTGCTGTGTTTTGACTTTCAGCCTGGGAACAGAGCTGATAACAATGATGTTTTGGTTTGGCCAAGGACTTTGTGAGCCTCATGCTCTGCCAGGGAGGAGGGGAAGCCAGGAGGAAGCAGAGACAGGACACCTGGCCCAAGCTAGCCAAAGAGGTATTCCATACCACAGCACGTCATGCCCAGGATGTAACTGGGAGTTAGCCAGAAGGGCTGGGAGTCTGGAGGGTTGGAGGAGGTATCGGTCGGTGCTTGGTTGGGCTGGGGGGGGGGGGGGGGGCGAGTTATCAGTTGGCTGGTGGTGAGGTGATGTATTCTCTTCCCTTGTTATTTCCTTTATCATTATTATTATTGGTGGTAGCAGTAGTGATTTGTGTTATACCTTAGTTACTAAACTGTTCTTATCTCAACCCGTGGGAGTTGCATTCTTTTCGATTCTCCTCTCTGTCCCTCTGGGAGTAGGGGGAGGGCAAGAAGGGGGGGAAGTGAGTGAACAAGCTGGCTGGCTGGGTTTAAACCAGGACACATGACTAGCACAAAACTCTTTGATGAAAGTGGCATCACCTGGGATCAACAGCCACCTCCTCTTCCCATAGCTGATGGGAGAAAGATGGAAGAGAAACTTAGGGTACTTCAGTTCATCACAGGTCCACAAAGTCATCCTCATGTGGTTTTGACTAGCAAGTGACAAAAAATGGAGTTCTAAGAGTCTTATCAGGTTACAATCCTGCCTTACTTTCTTTTTTAAACCAACTTAACTCTGACTTTGTGGTAAGATTTTTTATTCACCTTATTTAAACAGAAAGGCCAGTGGAAATCCTTTACAATGTTTACACAAACTTTAATATTTTCCATGAGGACCAGACACATTTGGTAGGGGAGGGAGAAGGGATGACAACCAAATGCAGATCATATGCAGAGCAGCAGGCTTGACTGACCCAATCAGCTATTAAAAGAACAGCAGCATCTTGAAATTCACGTTTGCCCAGAAAAGTTTTACCTAGTCTTATGCAAACACCTGAAAGGCATTAGCTGAGGAAGGAAACCTCAGCATCCCCAGTCAGCTCACTTGGCTCACTTGACTTTACAAAGATTGTTTCCTTAATTTTTTGATTCAAGCCTGTTGGTCCATTTAATATGCTCCAGTAGGAAAAGCACACAAAGAGGAGTGGTGCAAATTATTAAAATAAAGGAAAATGACAAGGAGACTTTATTAACACAAGCAACCTTAATTTAAATATTTAAATATAAACTAGGAGAGATATTGCAGCATCTGTTAACACTATTATTTTAACAAAAATGTTTATTCATGCTGCTAATTTTTAATTGCTTGCATTTAGAGAATGAAAGAAAATGAACACAAACAAAATAGATCTCTCTCACTAGGCACAACTCTTGACTTGAGTCCGAAGAATCTGTTGGGAAGCCCAGATTACAACAGCAGCTTCATAGTACCATAGCACAGACTGTTGCTCAAGCTGTCCTGGCAAGACATGCAAGCCTTGATTTTGATCCCAATTGTACCCTAGTTTCACATTTCTGTAACTGCAGTAGAACAAAATCATAGTGGCTGGAAACAGAGTTGGGCCTTCGCCTCTTGCCAGAGCATTCAGGACCAACTCATTTTACAGTCAGCTACAGCATCGATATCAAAGTAGATATTTTAACATAAGTTGAAAACTTTTTATATTTTTTCCACAAGCAAAATATTAAGACCCCTGCCCTAGAGAAAGATGAAAGGAGCCAATCTCCCCTTTAAATTACCAACCAAGCCTGGGCCTTGAGTCTTTTTTGAATGGGAAGTCAAAACGTCTGATTTCAGTCAGTTTGTATAAACCAGCTTTTGTTTTTCCTTTTACCCAAATGACTCCACTCGTAAGGATTTATTGTAACTGGATTGCTTTTCTACCCAGAAAGGAGCTGTAGCACTAGTAAAGCCGTTCCACACAGTAGGTTTTCCACTGATTGAATTTCTAGACTTTCAGCTCTTTGGAAATGTTTGCTCTTGTACAAGCTGTCAGAGGGAAATTGTGTGCAGTTGATTCTGTCTCAGCTAAAGCCAGGCTGGGTTCCATATGCAGCCAGCCAATGTGGAATTGAAGGAAGGAGGATTGATCAAATTGCAAAGGAATAAAAAAGGTCTCAGTACAAAAAAAAACAAGCAAAGAGCCCAACCAAACTCCAAAGAAACAAACCACACAACAAAAAAGGGCAGGGGAAGAAGATGAGACTGAAACCCATTTCTGCAAATAGGTGCACACAAAAGAACCAATAACACCCTTAATTTAAAAATCACTGAACTAAGGGATAGGAACAATCTGAAGAAGCTGTTGCAGGTTTCAAGGGTATCCAAAGGCCCTCCAAAGCCTCTAGAATTCTCAAATGCTGCTGTAGTCTGGTGGGGGAGAGGGGGGTGTGAGGGAATGTCTCCTTCATAGGTTGACCCCCAGAGGAGGAAAAAAAGATGTGAATTGCTAAACACTTCCATTATATGCCTCCCAAAATATAGAGGTGATGACCACGTGGAGAACACATGCCAGACCAGTTTCATGATCAATGATTCTCTTGTATTACAAGTCATTACCATGAAGTAGAATGAAACAATAAACTTAGACCAGGCCCTCCAGGTGATAAAAACTAAAACAGCAAATACTGGTTTAAAGGGTATTGGGGAGGGACTCTTCATTAGGGACTGTAGTGATAGGACAAGGGGTAATGGGTTCAAACTCAAAAAGGGGAAGTTTAGATTGGATATAAGGAAGAAATTCTTTACTGTTAGGGTGGTGAGGCACTGGAATGGGTTGCCCAGGGAGATTGTGAATGCTCCATCCCCGGTGGTGTTGAAGGCCAAGTTGGACAGAGCCTTGGGTGTCATGGTTTAGTGTGAGGTGTCCCTGCCCATGGCAGGGGTGTTGGAACTAGATGATCTTAAGGTCCTTTCCAACCCTAACTATTCTATGGTTCTATGATTCTATGACATGTTGAAACTCCGAGACCAAGCACAACAACTCTGAGAGCAAATAAATAAGCATTGTGATGAGTGACTATTAATCCGAAACAATGAATGCTTATCACAAATACAATTAGGCGCACTCTGGTCAGATCTGTCCTTATCTCAACCCTTCGAGCCCCACAGAGGGTGCCAAAAACAACTGTTGTGGTTTAACCCCAGTCAGTAACTCAGAACCAAGCAGCTGCTTGCTCAATCCCCCCTTCTCCCCCCCCCCTCTCCCAGAGGGATGGGGAGGAGAATTGAAAGAATATAGCTCCCACAGGTTGAGATAAGAACAGTCCAGTAACTAAGGTATAACACAAACCACTACTGCTACCACCAATAATAATAATAAGGGAAATAACAATGGGAGAGAATACAATTGCTCACCACCTGCTGACCAGTACCCAGCCCAACCTGAGCAGTAATCTGGACCTTCTGGGTAACTTCCCCCAGTTTATATATTCTGGGCATGACATGCTGTGATGTGGAATACCCCTTTGGCTAGTTTGGGTCAGGTATCCTGTCTCTGCTTCCTCCCAGCTTCCCATGCTCCTCCTCCCTGGCAGAGCATGAGACTGAGGAAGTCATTGATCAGAGTAAACGTTACTTAGCAACAGCTAAAAACACTGGTGTGTTATCAGCGTTGATCTCAGGCTAAAGTTGAAAACACATCTCTGTTCCAGCTACAAAGAAGAAAATTGACTGCTATAGCTGAACCCAGGACAGAAAGCTTTTATTTCTTTGTTTCTTTGTTTCACCTTTGATTCGTTGTTATATTTCGTTGCTCAAGCAATTGAAATTAATTAATATATTAATGAAGGTTAGGGCTCTAAATTTGAATTCTTTTCAGAAGACATAATTCATGAATGACAGTGAGAAATGGTTACCCAAACATGAGCAGAACAAAGCAGCTCGGCATTGAACATGCTTTCTCTTGGGTTGTCACCCATTGTATCTGTAGCCTTGTGTGTAGCACCTCAATGTAATTTCAGACTGGCTTCATTCTGAGCAAAGGCTGATAATGTGTGAACATGTGTGATGGTCCTGAACTTATGGCAAGCAAGCCCATCAGATGCCGCATGGTGTGTCTTTTCAGAGGGGATTTTAGTGCTGACTTCTGTAGCGTCAGGCTCTGGCAATCGTAACTGTATAGCAGAGAGTATAACAGAAATAGCTGTGCAGGTGTTCTCAAATGCTTGGCGTTTTCTTGTGAATTCAATCTATTTACGTATTTTCTGTACCATTTTCTCAGGCAAAGTTCCAGTTGATATGAAAGAAGTCAGGACTGAAAATAAACACTTGCTTAGAAGCATTTGAGTGTGATCTTTAGAGAAATCCTCTTTCCTTTTTCTGACTTTTTTGGTAGGAAATTTCAATGAGTTCAGGCTGTAACCCCATCTGAGTTGTCACTTGCTGTTCCTTTTTGTATTGGTTTAAACCCAGTCAGGAAACTTGTTCACTCACTCCCAGTGAGTGGTGCCGAGCTGACAACAA
Source organism: Pezoporus wallicus (assembly GCF_028554395.1). NCBI lineage: Eukaryota > Metazoa > Chordata > Aves > Psittaciformes > Psittacidae > Pezoporus > Pezoporus wallicus. Next base: position 88,024 of record NW_026639125.1, on the reverse strand, counting down.
TTGAGGTCCGTGTCGTCGTCCCCCCCCCCCGCACCGGGGCTCTCCCCTTCCCCACTCCCGGAGGAACGGGGAGGAGGATCGAAAGAGTACAACTCCTACGGGTTGAGACAAGAACAGTCCAGCAACAAATCACCACCGCTACTATCAACTACAACAATGATAAGGGAAAATAACAAGGAAGAGAATACGATACCACCGGCCAAGAAAACGAGTTCCACCCGGAAGCCCGTGTCCTTCCGGGTAACTCCCAGTTACCACTCACCCCGGGCATGTCGTGCTGTGGTATGGAATACCTCCCCGGCTAGACCGGGTCAGGCGCCCCGTCCCTGCTTCCTCACAGCTTCCCCTCCTCTCTGGCAGAGCATGAGCCTCACAAAGTCCTTGGTCAGGGTAAACATCACTTAGCAACAACTGAAAACATCGGCTTCACCAACACTGTTCTCAGGCTAGAAGTCAAAACACAGCACTGCACCAGCTAACACAAAGGAAAAAACATGACTGCTACTGCTGAACCCAGGACATTATCCACCCCTTATTCCATACCATTCACGTCGTGCTCAGATCCCACATTTTCAATACACCATCGCTCTCCCACATTTATACATCCATATACATACAGACCAAGAGGAAAAAATCATTTTCTTAGTGCATGGACCAATCCCTATAATGCTGCCGAGTCCATTCGGTCCATGATGTTCAAAGTTCATTCTCTGTTGGGATGATGGCTGGAGGGAAGTCAGGGCCAGTCGCTGGTGACCTGGAGACATCTAGTTGATGGGCTATAAAAGCATTACACAGCAGGCAACAGCATACAATTGAGTTCACTGGCTGTTTTCCCCTAAAATCAAATCCCCTTGAGGTATACATCGGACTTCCCCATCTTCCCGCATTACCCACCAAGTATATCCAGGTCCCTGAGCAAAAGCAATCCCACGAGTGGGTTTGCCTTTACCTGAAGCAGGAATAACCCAGACTGTCTTCCCCAGCAAATTCTTCATATGCACCATGGGAACTTTGTCCCCCTCTACAATATGTAAAAGTTCTGACTGGGCTGGGCCGGCCCTGTTGGCAGATCCTCTGGTGTTGACCAACCAGGTGGCCTTTGGTAAATGTGTATCCCAATGCTTGAAAGTTCCCCCACCCATTGCTCTCAGTGTAGTTTTTAACAGCCCATTGTACCGTTCGATTTTCCCAGAGGCTGGTGCATGGTAGGGGATGTGATATACCCACTCAATGCCATGCTCTTTGGCCCAAATATCTATAAGGTTATTCCGGAAATGAGTCCCATTGTCTGACTCAATTCTCTCTGGGGTGCCGTGTCGCCACAAAATCTGTTTCTCAAGGCCCAGGATAGTGTTCCGGGCAGTGGCATGGGGCACAGCGTATGTTTCCAGCCACCCGGTGGTTGCTTCCACCATGGTAAGCACATGGCGCTTGCCTTGGCGGGTTGGTGGCAGTGTGATAAAGTCAATCTGCCAGGCCTCCCCATATTTATACTTCAACCGTCGTCCTCCATACCAAAGAGGCTTTAACCGCTTGGCTTGTTTAATTGCAGCACATGTTTCACACTCATGAATAACCTGGGCAATAGTGTCCATTGTTAAGTCCACCCCTCGGTCACGGGCCAATCTATATGTTGCATCTCTGCCCTGATGGCCTGAAGTGTCATGGGCCCACAGGGCCAGGAATAATTCACCTTTATGTTGCCAATCTAAGTCCATCTGAGCCACATCAATCTTCGCCGCTTTATCCACTTGTTGGTTCTTCTGTTGTTCCTCAGTGGCCCGACTCTTGGGTACATGGGCATCTACATGACGTACCTTCACCACCAGGTTCTGCACCCTGGCAGCAATATCTTTCCACAGTGCAGCAGCCCAGATGGGTTTACCTCTGCGTTGCCAGTTGCTCTGCTTCCATTGCCTCAACCACCCCCACAGGGCATTTGCCACCATCCATGAGTCATTATAGAGATAAAGTACTGGCCACTTTTCTCGTTCAGCAATGTCCAGGGCCATCTGGATGGCTTTCACCTCGGCAAATTGACTCGATTCACCCTCTCCGTCAGCAGTTTCTGCAACTTGTCGTCCAGGACTCCATACAGCTGCCTTGCATCTCCGATGCTTTCCGACAGTACGGCAAGAGCCATCAGTAAAAAAGGCATATTGCTTTTCACTTTCTGACAGTTTATTATATTCTGGGGCCTCTTCAGCGCGCACCACCTCCTCCTTTGGTGACATTCCAAAATCTTTGCCCTCTGGCCAGTCCATGAAGACTTCTAGAATGCCTGGACGACTGAGATTTCCTATTCGAGTTTGTTGTGTAATAATTGAAACCCATTTACTCCAGGTAGCATCAGTTGCATGATGTGTAGAGGAGACCCTTCCTTTGAACATCCAGCCCAGCACGGGCAGCCGGGGTGCCAGGAGGAGCTGTGCTTCAGTGCCAACCACTTCCGGAGCAGCTCAAACCCCTTCATGGGCTGCCAGTATCTCTTTCTCAGTTGGGGTATAGCTGGCCTCAGATCCTTTGTATCCCCGACTCCAAAAGCTGAGGGGTTGACCTCGAGTCTCCCCTGGAGCTTTCTGCCAGAGGCTCCAGGTAGGACCGTTCTCCCCAGCTGCAGTGTACAGTACATTTTTTACATCTGGCCCGGTCTGGACTGGTCCAAGGGCTACTGCATGAACTATCTCGAGTTTAATTTGCTCAAAGGCTTGTTGCTGCTCAGGGCCCCATTTAAAATCATTTTTCTTCCGGGTCACATGATAGAGAGGGCTCACAATCAAACTGTAATTTGGGATGTGCATTCTCCAGAACCCCACTGCACCCAAGAAAGCTTGCGTTTCTTTCTTATTAGTTGGTGGAGACATTGCTGTTATCTTGTTGATCACATCTGTGGGGATCGGTCTACATCCATCGTGCCATTTTATTCCCAAAAATTGAATCTCCTGTGCATGTCCCTTGACCTTACTCCGTTTTATGGCAAAACCAGCTTTGAGCAGGATTTGGATTATTTTCCTCCCTTTCTCAAAGACTTCTTCCGCTGTATCACCCCACACAATAATGTCATCAATGTATCGCAGGTGTTCTGGAGCTTGCCCCTGTTCCAGTGCAGTCTGGATCAGTCCATGGCAAATGGTAGGGCTGTGTTTCCACCCCTGGGGCAGTCGGTTCCAAGTGAACTGGACACCCCTCCAAGTAAAAGCAAACTGTGGCCTGCACTCTGCTGCCAAAGGAATTGAGAAAAATGCCTTGGCAATATCAATCGTGGCATACCACTTGGCTGCCTTTGACTCTAGTTCATACTGAAGTTCTAGCATGTCCGGTACGGCAGCACTCAAGGGTGGTGTGACTTCATTCAGGCCACGATAGTCTACTGTTAGTCTCCATTCTCCATTAGATTTTCGCACTGGCCATATGGGGCTATTAAAGGGTGAGCGGGTCCTGCTGATCACCCCCTGACTCTCCAGTCTACGGATCAGCTGATGGATGGGAATCAGGGAGTCTCGGTTGGTGAGATATTGCCGCCGGTGCACTTTTGTGGTCGCAATTGGCACTTGTTGTTCTTCAACTTTCAGCAACCCCACAGCAGAGGGATCTTCTGAGAGACCAGGCAAGGTGGACAGCTGCTCAATTTCCTCAGTCTCCAAAGCAGCAATACCAAAAGCCCACCGGTACCCTTTTGGGTCTTTGAAGTACCCTCTCTTGAGGTAGTCTACGCCGAGGATGCATGGAGCCTCTGGACCAGTCACAATAGGGTGCTTTTGCCATTCCCTCCCTGTCAGGCTGATTTCAGCCTCCAGCACAGTCAACTCTTGGGATCCTCCTGTTACTCCAGAAATATAGATGGGTTCCACCCCTTGACAGCTTGATGGCATCAGGGCACACTGTGCATTGTTATCTACTAGAGCCTTATACTTCTGTGGGACTGATGTGCCAGGCCATCTGATCCACACAGTCCAGTAAATCTGTGTCCTGGGTTCAGCAGTAGCAGTCATGTTTTTCCTTTGTGTTAACTGGTGCAGTGCTGTGTTTTGACTTCCAGCCTGAGAACAGTGTTGGTGAAGCCGATGTTTTCGGTTGTTGCTAAGTGATGTTTACCCTGACCAAGGACTCTGTGAGGCTCATGCTCTGCCAGGGAGGAGGGGAAGCTGTGAGGAAGCAGAGACGGGGCGCCTGACCCGGGCTAGCCGGGGAGGTATTCCATACCACAGCACGTCATGCCCGGGGTGGGGGGTAACTGGGAGTTACCCGGAAGGACACGGGCTTCCGGGTGGAACTCGTTTTCTTGGCCGGTGGTATCGTATTCTCTTCCCTTGTTATTTTCCCTTATCATTGTTTTAGCTGATAGTAGCGGTGGTGATTTGTTGCTGGACTGTTCTTGTCTCAACCCGTAGGAGTTGCACTCTCTCGATCCTCCTCCCCGTTCCTCCGGGAGCGGGGAAGGGGAGAGCCCCGGTGCGGGGGGAGGGGGGGGGAGACGGACACGGACCTCGATTGTTGTCTGCTCGGCACCACTCACTGGGAGTGAGTGAACAAGTTACCTGACAGGGTTTAAACCACGACAATCCGATTGTCCCCTACCTCCACATGCCTGGAGACAGGGCCCCTCTAATGGTCGTCACAGCATTGGACACTTAAGTTGTGGTGAAAGGGATTATTCTTCCTTATCACAGGAGCTGGAGTAAAATCAGCTCTGCCATTCCATCTGGGAAACTGCTCACCAGAGACTGAAGCCATAGCTCTCATGGGACGATCAGTCTTGGCCCTTGCTCCCCTCTTCAGTTCACTCACCCGTTCCTCCAAAGCTGAAGTAGGTTTTCCATCCCACTTTGTCATGTCTTCTTCGTGATCCAGCAGGTAAAACCATAGGGTACCCCGTGGCGTATACCTTCTGTATCTCCTCTCTTGAACAATAGGACGCCTTTTGTTAATAGCTGAGACGTGTGTTGGTACACCTGAGGAGCTGGATAAATCAGATAGATCGTCCCTCAATTGTTCGAGGTCCTGGGACAGTTTTTTCACAGCTGAGATGATGGAAAGGGTGAGATTGTCTTCGAACTCTCGGAGTTTATGAACCATTTCATCCACTGTTAGTGGTACTATGTCATTCCAGGTTACTGTTGCCAATGAATGGGCATATGATGACGGTGCATTCCGTGTAAGTTTTCGCCACATGGGTCGTGTACATTCAACTTCATCTGGATCTGTAGGTGTATCCCCGTTATTCGGCTTGATGTGATAGATCATCTCTACGATGGCCGATTCCCTCAGAGACTGGATGCCTTTGTCTATAGTAGTCCACTTGGCCGAACGACTCCTAACATCGTCCTTGTACGGAAACCTTTCTTTCACAGCTGCCAAGAGCCTCCTCCAAAGGTTGAGGGACTTTTTCTCTCTTGCAATTGCTTTGTCAATTCCCCCTTCTCTAGCAAGTGATCCCAGCTGCTTGGCTTCTGTACCTTCTAGTTCATGACCATTGGCCCCATTGTCCCAGCATCGGAGTAACCAGGTGATGATGTGCTCCCCTGGTTGACGGGTAATCTTACCTCCTCTTCTTCTTCTTCGTCATGTGATGATGACTCCTGATCAGATTCTGGACCGGGTTGTGAATACATTGTTTCTTCATCTCGCTTCACCCTTTTTGCCTCCTTTTTGCTTGTTCTCTTGCGTACAGGGGCAACCGATATTGGTACGAATTGGTCCTCTGGTTTGGCTGCAGTGATTATCACTGTAGTTTGAGTAGCAACTGTACTTGTTGCTGGGGGTGGTGCAGCTGCTGTGCTTGGAGCTGGGGTAACCACGCTGTCTGTTGCAGTTGAAGTTTGAGCAGCTGCTGTACTTGCCGCTGGGGTAGCTCCTCTGTTCATTGAGGCCAAAGTTTGAGTAGTGACTGTCGCTTTGCCCTCAGATCCGCCGATATTCTTTTCCTTTTGAAGGTGCTGGATAGAATTGAACAAGGCCCTGTAAGCATAGGCCAAGCCCCAACACGTTGCCATGATTTGTCCATCTCTGGTATGGCCAGAATGACCACACACCTCATTTAAGTGTTTACTAATTCTTCTGGATTTTGCAGGTGTTCGGTAGTGAAATTACAAAGTACTGGAGGGGCCCACTGACCTAGATACTTGCCCATACTATCCCACACACCCTGCACTCATGGCTGTCCAGCCTCAGGGAAAATCTCTTGGTCCTCCTACATCGTCTTTTGACCCCAGACAAGACCCAAACCTGAATCTGCTTAACTCTTGAAATCAGTAGTGGGCAAAACACACTCTGTATGCGTGTTAGCATGGTGATTCCTATCACCATCAGCAAACAAGTCTCAACAGCATTAAAAGGCCATTCAAAAAATTCAAAACTCTCAAATGTAAATGGTCTGGGGGGATGACTAGGAGGGTAAAAGGATGTCTCCTTCACAGGTTGAGCACCTGAGAAGGAGAAAAAAGATGTGTAACTGCGAAGCACCTCCATCATATACCTCCCAAAGTATGAAGGTGGTGACCACACTGGGAACATAAGCCAGATCAGTTTCATGATCAATGATTCTATTGTATTACAAGTCATTACCATAAAGAACAATGGGACAAAAACCTTAGCCCAAGCCCCACACTTGAAAAACACTAATACAGCAAATAGCGGATGGACGCAAGATACGATATACTGAAACTGTGAGATCAAGAGGAACAACCTTGAGAGCCAATAAATCAGCATTGTGACGAGTGACTATCAATCCAGTCAGATCTGTTCTCAACCGCTCGAGCCCCACGTTGGGCGCCAAAAAGAACTGTCGTGGTTTAAACCCAGTCAGGTAACTTGTTCACTCACTCCCAGTGAGTGGTGCCGAGCTGACAACAACTGAGGTCCGTGTCCCTGCCCCCCCGCACCGGGGCTCTCCCCTTCCCCGCTCCCGGAGGAATGGGGAGGAGTATCGAGAGAGTGTAACTCCTACGGGTTGAGACAAGTACAGTCCAGCAACAAATCACCACCGCTACTATCAACTACAACAGTGATAAAGGAAAATAACAAGGGAAGAGAATACGATACCACCGGCCAAGAAAATTAGTTCCACCCAGAAGCCCGTGTCCTTCCGGGTAACTCCCAGTTACCTCTCACCCCGGGCAAGACGTGCTGTGGTATGGAATACCTCCCCGGCTAGCCCGGGTCAGGCGCCCCGTCCCTGCTTCCTCACAGCTTCCCCTCCTCCCTGGCAGAGCATGAGCCTCACAAAGTCCTTGGTCAGGGTAAACATCACCTAGCAACAACTGAAAACATCGGCTTCACCAACACTGTTCCCAGGCTGGAAGTCAAAACACAGCACTGCACCAGCTACCACAAAGGAAAAAACATGACTGCTACTGCTGAACCCAGGACACTTTTGGAGCATTGCAGGGGTGCATTACTTCCTCAGAACTTAGCATAGACCTACAGTATTGTTACTGTTCCCTGTTTCTCATTCCTTGTTGAACTTGCAAGTACTCCACTGTTAGCCTTCGTAAATCTGTGGTAGAAGCATGTGTGGTGAACTTTGAGGTGCTTCAGCACAGATGCAAAGGCCAGTCCAAGCCTGGTAGTGTTTTGCGTGCATGTAGAGATCTTACCACATAATCAGTGTGCAATATATGATTCTCTGCCACCATTACAATATCTTTTTGTTCCCAGAGAAACTCCCCAAACAATATTCGGTGAGCTTGAAGAAAATCAAAGAAGAGCTAAGGGTGGTTGAACTAAGACGACTGAAAGAGAAAATTATTTGCTTCTTGTGTAGGTAGGAAAACTGATAAGAAGACTTCTTGTGATAGACATGAAGTGAAAGAATAAAAAGTATTTTTATTTATCAGTCATTTATAGCTTGCTTATACAGCCTTTTATTGTGATACAGTGTTTGCACAGCAGCTATTCTGGAATACCTATTGCAAACAGCTTCCATATGTAAACATGCCAGTAAATACTGCTGAAGCAATGACTGAATGAGAATTTAGGCTGTATTGTTTGAAGCTTGAAAAAGGTTATTTAGAACTGTGAAGGAGTATGATTAGGAATAGCAATGGGGGAATTTAAGAAATATTGGGTGTGAAGACATGGTAATGGAGGGCTGTTTGAATGCAGAATAATTCTTGGAAAATGGTGCAGGTTTTATTTTCTCTCAGAATTTAGTTAAAACTGCACAGTTTACATCTCTTTCTCAAGTATGTAATGGAAAAGGGTCTTCAAAGTTGTGTCCATCGAACTCAGTCCATTTCAGTTTTTTCTACTGAAAACAACATAATTGTGTGCATCTGTGTCAGCAAAATTGAGATAGAATATTTCTCCCTTTCAGGTAATACCTTGTACATGATACCATACAATATAGAAGTGCTGTTACTTTAGGCGTGGCTTTAGCAGATTATGCTGACAGCAGTTAGTTGTAAGTCAGAGATCTGTCCTTTATAAAGATTAATGATCCTTGAAATAATAAATACATTGGAAATGCCAACCATGGAAGTTGTTTTCAGTTAATAAATAGAATTGTTTGTATAATAGCAGACATCTTCCCCTGCTATTTCCTATAATAGAGCAGAAGTAAATTACTAGAGAAGTAAGATTACAGTATATCAAAGGTGCTATTGGAGAAAAGATCCCTTCACGAGAAATATGTTTGTTGGGAAGGGCAGGAAGAGGGTGATGACAAGCCATTTTACAATATCACATTTGCTTATGGCTTATGGGGAGTGCTGCAAAGAGCTTGAAGCTTTTAACACATGTGAGCATTGTTGACTTTGATTCCGGTTGCCATCATTCAATAGGCAGGAATCAGCTCACCTGGCAGAGGGACCAAAAACTTGTCTTCTGTGGGTGGGCATTGCTTTGGGGGAGAACTTGTTTTGGAGGAATAGCATTTAAGTTTGTTACAGTATAGACCTAGCAGTAAGTTAATCATGACATTAAGAGGGAGTGTATCTATAGGCATTACTTCACAGAGTTGTCATAAAATCTGCTCTTGCTGTACTTTAATTTCCAAGGCTTTTGAATCTCAGACAAGGTGCTATAGATGTAGTTATTAAATTCTGCAGAAATATTTTTATTGTGCAAGAGGTTGCTTGATAATGTAGCTGTGAAAGCCAAATAACATTATGTAATCAATAACATTGTCATCTGTCCTGGGTTCAGCTGTACCCGTCGCTTTTCTCCTTAGTAGCTGATGCAGTGCTGTATTTTCAACTTCAGCCTGAGAACAACGCTGATGACACCGATGTTTTCAGTTGTTGCTAAGTAATGTTTACTCCGATCAAGGACTTTCTCAGTCTCATGCTCTGCCAGGGAGGAGGGGAAGTTGAGAGGAAGCAGAGACAGGACACCTGACCCAAACTAGCCAAAGGGGTATTCCATAGCACAGCATGTCATGCCCAATATATAAACTGGGGGGAGTTACCTTGAAGGCCCAGATCGCTGCTTGGATTACGCTGGGTATCAGTTGGCGGGCGGTGAGCAATTGTATTCTCTCCCCTTATTATTTCCCTTATCATTATTATTATTATTGGTGGTAGCAGTGGTGGTTTTGTGTTATACCTTATTTACTGGACTGTTCTTATCTCAACACGTGGGAGTTACATTCTTTCGATTCTCCTCCCTATCCCTCTGGGAGTGGGGGGAGTGAGCGAATGGCTGCGTGGTTCTGAGTTACCAGCTGGGCTTAAACCACGACATCATCAATAACACATAGGTGGAAATGCAGCTTTGGAAATAAGTGATTTTAACTCTTGTAGCTCAGCAAACCCTTGCTACTGCAGTGTGACCTGAGGACATAGTACCCTTTTCCAGCTTTTTTGAATACTCTTACGAGAAAACACTGGATAGAATATACAGAAAAAAATAAAACTTTTTAAAAGTTTACACAATGTACCTCTTTCACTGCAGAAGTTAACTTATGTAGGGGTTGAGTTAGACTAAATATTGCTGAAAAAACAGTGTCTAGTTCCCTGCTTTTCCAAGATTTTTCCTTAATGTGCACTGAAGGGTGAAGTCACGTTCTCTGCATCTTTCTGTGCCAAAACACTTGTTGCTAATTATTTAGTTTCTCCTGGGGGCTGTTCTTTTGGATGGTGGTTTGCCTTTCCCTTTAAGCATATAGGAGCAGCCAATGTCAGAGGAAGCTTAAAATAGGCTGTCTGCATTGAGGATGTGTTGGCAAAAAGGCAAAGAATGGAATGGCAAAGTGCGGAAAGAGTTAAACCCCACCTCATTCCACCTCACCTGTGTAGCAAACTGTGCCTGTCCAGGGTGGAGATGTCTTAGGTTCAAATACCTTGAAAGCTGATATGGGAGTTTTGGTTGCAGTCTTGGGGCAGATGGTCTCTGGGTAAGTGAGGCTGTGGGCACACCAGTAACTGGCTTGTCATGGTTTAAGTCCAGCTGGTAACTCAGAACCATGGAGCCCTATCTGCATTCCCTTATACCCCATGTTAAATACAAGGTAATTAGAGGCGGCGTATGGCTTTATTTACCACAGTGGAAGTGTTGACACGAGCTGTTACTGTGGAATGTCTGCTGTGTAGCCATACTCTCAGATGTCCTAATGTTAAGAAACAAACCTGGAACACTTTGCTGAGGTTCATCCAGTAAAATTTCCTAGCTCTTAGTCATTTGCTCCATAAACCATGATAGCAGAGCTGTATCAGATGGCAAAGTCCTCCAGCTCCTTGCTTACAGCTTGAAATAAAATTTAACAATTATGTATCGAGTTTAATTCGATGTACTAATAATTCATATAGTGTAAACACACTAGATTATATATTCTGTTGCTGGAATTAATCAGGAAAAAGTCATGTATATAGAATTCTCTTCATCTTTCTTTTAAAAATACGCACTCACTCCTGGTTCATATTTAACAGAACTGGTAAACAAAGTCCTGTGCCACAAAACAGGTGTAACCCACCATCCTTCCCTGCCAGCACATCTTGGTCATGGTTTGGAGAGACAGAGTTTGGTCTGTCTCGTGAAACTGCCAGCGTTGTTGCAGACACCTACTGAAAAGAAACTGGAAATGAAATCACTATTTTCTTTAATATTGGCCACCTATTGGTTAATGACTTTCAGCCACCCTAAGATAGGGCTGGATTTGAAACAGCAGCTTGTTCATGAAAGGCACTGTTTCCCATTCTGATCTCTGAACCAGCTCATCCTCCAGAAGCCTCTGAAAGAATGTGAGTGGAGAGTAACAACATGAAATTTCCCATCCACTTCAAATGGGTTTGTCCAAGTCTTGTTCTCACATGCATTTGTTTAAGTTTTCAGTTAACTGTTCAGTCTTTAGTTCTCAGGTGCCATTTGGCATCAATTTCCATGCAAAATTCATATCACAGGACATCATGCCCGGGGAGGTAACTGGGAGTTACCCGGGAGGGCACGGGCTCTCTTTTGGGGCCGGGCTCATTTTGGCGAGTGGTATCGTATTCTCTTCCCTTCTTATTTTCTCTTATCATTATTATCATTGGTGGTAACAGTAGTGATTTGTATTATACATTAGTTACTGGACTGTTCTTATCTCAAGCCGTGGGAGTTACATTCTTTCTATTTTTCTATTCTCCTCCCCATCCCTCCGGGAGTAGGGAGGTGGACGGGGGGGGGAAGAAAGAAAGAGGGAGGAAGGGGGGGGAGCGAGTGAACAAGCTGCGTGGCTGGGTTTAAACCACGGCATGGGGCACGAGGGGTTGAGATAACAACAGATATGACCGGAGTGTGTCTAATCGTATTTGTGATAAGCATTCATTGTTTTAGATTAATAGTCACTCGTCACAATGCTGATTTATTGGCTCTCAAGGTTGTTCGTCTTGATCTCACAGTTTCAGTATATAGTACCTTACTTCCATCCGGTATTTGCTGTATTAGTGTTTTTCAAGTGTGGGACTTGGGCTAAGATTCTTGTCTCATTGTACTTTATGGTCATGACTTGTAATACAATAGAATCATTGATCATGAAACTGATCTGGCTTATGTTCCCAGTGTGGTCACCACCTTTATACTTTGGGAGGTATATAATAAAAGTGCTTAGCAATTAAACATCTTTTTTCTCCTTCTCGAGTGGTCAGCCTGTGAAGGACACATTTTTTTACCCTCCCAGTCACAGCCCCCCCCCCGGGCCATTTACAGCATCATTTGAGAGTTTTGAAGTTTTTGAATGGCCTGTTAATACTGTTGAGACTTGTTTGCTGATTGTGATGGGGATCACCATGTTGGCCAGCATACAGAGTGTGTTTTGCCCACAACCATTTCATCTGATCTCAAAAGTTAAGCAGAGTCAGGTTTGGGTCTTGTCTGGGGTTAAACAACGATATAGGAGGACCAGGAGATTTTCCCAGAGGCTGGACAGCCACGAGTGGCAGGGTGTGTGGGATAGTATGGGCAAGTATCTAGGTCAGTGGGCTACTCCAGTACTTTGGAATTTCACCACCGAACAAGTGCAAAATCCGGAAAAATTAGTCAACCACTTAAATGAGGTGTGCGGTCATTCTGGCCATACCAGAGACGGGCAAATCATGGCAACCTGCTGGGGCTTGGCCTATGCTTACAGGGTTTTGTTCAACACTATCCAGCACCTTCAAAAGAAAAAACTGTCCCAGGATCTCAAACAATTGAGGGACGGTCTATCTGATTTATCCAGCTCCTCACGTGTACCAACACACGTCTCAGCTATTAACAAAAGGCGTCCTATTGTTTGAGAGAGGAGATACCTACCTCAGCTTTGGAGGAACGGGTGAGTGAACTGAAGAGGGGAGCAAGGGACAAGACTGATCATCCCATGAGAGCTACGGCTTCGGTCTCTGGTGAGAAGTTTCCCAGATGGAGTGGAAGAGCTGATTTTACTCCAGCTCCTGTGATAAGGAAGAATAATCCCTTTTAACTTGACTTAAGAGTCCAATGTTGTGATCACTATTAGAGGGGCCCTGCCTCCAGCCAGGTTGAGGTAGGGGACAATCGGATTTACCGGACTGTGTGGATCAGATGGGCTGGCACATTAGTCCCACGGAAGTATAAGGCTCTAGTAGATACCGGTGCACAGTGTACCCTGATGCCATCAAGCTGTCAAGGGGTGGAACCCATCTATATTTCTGGAGTGACAGGAGGATCCCAAGAGTTGACTGTGCTGAAGGCCGAAATCAGCCTGACTGGGAGGGAATGGCAAAAGCAGCCTGTTGTGACTGGTCCAGAGGCTCCATGCATCCTCGGCGTAGACTACCTCAAGAGAGGGTACTTCAAAGACCCAAAAGGGTACCGATGGGCTTTTGGTATTGCTGCTTTGGAGACAGAGGAAACTGAGCAGCTGTTTACCTTGCCTGGTTTCTCAGAGGATCCTTCTGCTGTGGGGTTGCTGAAAGTCGAAGAACAACAAGTGCCAATGGCTTCCACAACAGTGCACCGACGGCAATATCACACCAACCGAGACTCCCTGATTCCCATCCATCAGCTGATCCGTAGACTGGAGTGTCAGGGAGTGATCAGCAGGACCCACTCACCCTTCAATAGCCCCATATGGCCAGTGCGAAAGTCTAATGGAGAATGGAGACTAACAGTAGACTATCGTGGCCTGAATGAAGTCACACCACCATTGAGTGCTGCCGTACCGGACATGCTAGAACTTCAGTATGAATTAGAGTCAAAGGCAGCCAAGTGGTATGCCACAATTGATATTGCCAATGCATTTTTCTCAATTCCTTTGGCAGCAGAGTGCAGGCCACAGTTTGCTTTTACTTGGAGGGGTGTCCAGTTCACTTGAAACCAACTGCCCCAGGGGTGGAAACACAGCCCTACCATTTGCCACTGACTGATCCAGACTGCATTGGAACAGGGGCAAGCTCCAGAACACCTGCAATACATTGATGACATTATTGTGTGGGGCGATACAGCGGAAGAAGTTTTTGAGAAAGGGAGGAAAATAATCCAAATCCTGCTGAAAGCCGGTTTTGCCATAAAACGGAGTAAGGTCAAGGGACCTGCACAGGAGATTCAATTTTTGGGAATAAAATGGCAAGATGGACGTAGACAGATCCCCACAGATGTGATCAACAAGATAACAGCAATGTCTCCACCAACTAATGAGAAAGAAACACAAGCTGTTTTGGGTGCAGTGGGGTTTTGGAGAATGCACATCCCAAATTACAGTTTGATTGTAAGCCCTCTCTATCATGTGACCCAGAAGAAGAATGATTTTAAATGGGGCCCTGAGCAACAACAAGCCTTTGAGCAAATTAAACGCGAGATAGTTCACACAGTAGCCCTGGGACCAGTCCAGACCGGGCCAGATGTAAAAAATGTACTGTACACTGCAGCTGGGGAGAATGGTCCTACCTGGAGCCTCTGGCAGAAAACTCCAGTGGGGACTTGAGGTCGACCCCTCGGCTTTTGGAGTCGGGGATACAAAGGATCTGAGGCCAGCTATACCCCAACTGAGAAAGAGATACTGGCAGCCTATGAAGGGGTTCGAGCTGCTTCGGAAGTGATTGGCACTGAAGCACAGCTCCTCCTGGCACCCCGGTTGCCCGTGCTGGGCTGGATGTTCCAAGGCAGGGTCTCCTCTACACATCATGCAACTTATGCTACATGGAGTACATGGGCTGCACTAATTACACAACAAACTCGAATAGAAAACCCCAGTCGTCCAGCCATTCTAGAAGTCATCATGGACTGGCTAGAAGGTAAAGATTTCGGAATGTCATCAGAGGAGGAGGTGATGCGTGCTGAAGAGGACCCACCATATAATAAACTGTCAGAAAGTGAAAAGCAGTATGCCTTGTTTACTGATGGCTCTTGCCGTATTGTGGGAAAGCATCGGAGATGGAAGGCAGCTGTATGGAGTCCTGGACGACAAGTTGCAGAAACTGCTGAAGGAGAGGGTGAATCGAGTCAGTTTGCCGAGGTGAAAGCCATCCAGCTGGCCCTGGACATTGCTGAACGAGAAAATTGGCCAGTACTTTATCTCTATACTGACTCATGGATGGTGGCAAATGCCCTGTGGGGGTGGTTGAAGCAATGGAAGCAGAGCAACTGGCAACGCATAGGTAAACCCATCTGGGCTGCTGCTCTGTGTAAAGATATTGCTGCCCAGGTGCAGAACCTGGTGGTGAAGGTATGTCATGTAGATGCCCATGTACCCAAGAGTCGGGCCACTGAGGAACACCAGAACAACCAACAAGTGGATAAAGCGGCTAAGATTGAAGTGGCTCAGATGGACTTAGATTGGCAACATAAAGGTGAGTTATTTTTGGCCCGGTGGGACCATGACACTTCAGGCCATCAGGGCAGAGATGCAACATACAGATGGGCCCGTGATCGAGGGGTGGACTTAACAATGGACACTATTGCCCAGGTTATTCATGAGTGTGAAACATGTGCTGCAATTAAACAAGCCAAGCGGTTAAAGCCTCTTTGGTATGGAGGACGATGGTTGAAGTATAAATATGGGGAGGCCTGGCAGATTGACTATATCACACTGCCACCAACCTGCCAAGGCAAGCGCCATGTGCTTACCATGGTGGAAGCAACCACCGGGTGGCTGGAAACATACGCTGTGCCCCATGCCACTGCCCGGAACACTATCCTGGGCCTTGAGAAACAGATTTTGTGGCGACACGGCACCCCAGAGAGAATTGAGTCAGACAATGGGACTCATTCCCGGAATAACCTTATAGACACTTGGGCCAAAGACCATGGCATTGAGTGGGTATATCGCATCCCGTGCCATGCACCAGCCTCTGGGAAAATCGACCGGTACAATGGGCTGGTAAAAACTACACTGAGAACAATGGGTGGGGGAACTTTCAAGCATTGGGATACACACTTACCAAAGGCCTCCTGGTTGGTCAACACCAGAGGATCTGCCCACAAGGCTGGCCTAGCCCAGTCAGAACTTTTGCATATTGTATTGGGAGACAAAGGTCCTGTGGTGCAGATGAAGAATTTGCTGGGGAAGACAGTCTGGGTTATTCCTGCTTCAGGTAAAGGCAAACCTACTCGTGGGATTGCTTTTGCTCAGGGACCCGGATATACTTGGTGGGTAATGCAGGAAGATGGGGAAGTCCAATGTATACCTCACATTTATAGCCCATAGACTAGATGTCTTCACATCACCAGCGACTGGCCCTGACTTCCCTCCAACCATCATCCCAACAGAGAATGGACTTTGATAGAACCAGACGAGTTCTGCAGTAAAGGAACGATCCGCATCAGCAGGCAACGATCCAACGCTGCACACAGCTTCTCTTTCTCCAAAAGACTGTTACAAGGGATGGAACAAGACATCATGGACCAAAAGGACTCGGCAGCATTATAGGGATTGGTCCATGCACTAAGAAATGATCTCTTTCTCTCTGTCTGTGTGTGTATATGGATGTATATATAGATGTAAGAGCAATGGTATATTGAAAATGTGGGATCTGAGCATGACGTGAATGGTATGGAATAAGGGGTGGATACTGTCCTGGGTTTAGTAGTAGCAGTCAATTTTTCTCCTTCTTAGTAGGTGGTGCAGCGTTGTGTTTTGACTTTCAGACTGGGAATAGAGCTCATAACACCGATGTTTTTAGTTGTTGCTAAGTTATGTTTACCCTGACCAAGGACTTTGTGAGACTCATGCTCTGCCAGGGAGGAGGGGAGGCCGGAAGGAAGCAGAGAAGGGACACATGACCCAAGCTAGCCAAAGAGGTATTTCATACCACAGCACGTCATGCCTGGGGAGGTAGCTGGGAGTTACCTGGAAGGGTATGGGCTCTCTTTTGGGGCCGGGCTCGTTTTGGCGGGTGGTATTGTATTCTCTTCCCTTCTTATTTTCTCTTATCATTATTATCATTGGTGGTAGCAGTAGTGATTTGTGTGATACCTTAGTTACTGGACTCTTCTTATCTCAACCCGTTGGAGTTACATGCTTTTGATTTTCCTCCCCATCCCTCCGGGAGCGGGGAGGTGGGGGAGGGAAGGAAAGAAAGAGGGAGGAAGGGGGGGGAGCGAGTGAACGAGCTGAGTGGCTGGGTTTAAACCATGAGAGGATTCACAAGGGATTGAAACTCTTGTCCTACAAGACTTCCTGAAGCAGGCAAATGGTTTCCTTTCTTGTAAAGAGCAAGGAGTGCTCTGAGCCCTCGTTTTTGGCACACAAGTCCGGACACTTCTGCCAAGAGTTTTACTTGCACTTATGTTAGCGGAAATGTCCCTGATAAGTAGTAGTCATTGTGAAATCTTGTGGCTTTTACTGTGAAGACTTATTTTTTTTTTTGAGTGAAGATTGCTAATCCATTTATATTTTGTTTTGTTATATAAAAATGCACGTGAGGGTTTATCTTTTCTTTTGAGATGTATGGCTCTAGCTCTGGAATTGCTTCCAAGTTTACAAAACAAGTCTGTGGTTTAGACCTCTCTGATAACCATTTTTTTGTTGTTGTTGTTTCAAAATTGAATCAGATTTTTGCTGTCATGATGGTTGGTGCACTTAGCAGCTTGCATTTTAAATAATTAGGGGGTAAAATTGGACTGTGCTTGAAATCCAGCATGTCTGGTATTTTTTTGCTTTACTTAGTGATGGTTTTAATCCCACTTTTAACTTTGAAGACTAATTTAAGGCAGCTAAGAACTGAGGGTTGATGATAATTTTTTTTTCAGTTTTGAAATCTAGATCCAAGCCATCTTCTCTTGCAATATTTCAGCCTCACTCTCCCAGGACACTGAGATAAATCAGTCTTTATCAGAAGAAGTAGGTCTTTGGTGGTGGTAGCATTGTAACATTAAATAGTCATTCTAATTTGCAAAGTTGAGACAACCATGTTGAAGTTCCTGATAAATTTTACTTTGGATTTTGAATCTTTAAAATATGCCACTTACTTAATTTAATTCTTCAGTAGCCAGTAAGGAAGTTTACTGCTCAGGTGCATGGGAAGTGAGATGTTTTGGAAAGCTTGTGGAAAATCTTCAGCACCCTTCACGGCACATGTGACAACCTGAAAGACAGTAATTGGGGTTTTGAGGGTTTTATCATTTTTCTTTCTTTCTTTTTTCTTTTTTTCTCCTTCCCCACTTCTTTTTGACGGACACAGTGGCATGGGAGTGGTGTGGGAGGAAGCACAGCAAAACAGAAGTCTAAATTGGGAAGCATTCCTCCTGCTTAAGGAATCTGCTGCATGTAACGTATATGTTGAAAATATTATCTATATAATTTGAATCCAGTCACACTGAGGAAAAGGATGCTCATTTGCAATATTATTATGCACCTCTTAAGAGCTATTGGTTACAGTTCTGGTCTAGAAGTGGATGTATTTTAACAACTGCAGAAGTGATTTTCTGTATCACTGGAATCAAATTCTCAAAGAACTCCACAGTGTGTTAGTTGTTGCTAAGTAATGCTTACGCTGATCAAGGACTTTTCAGTATCTCATGCTCTGCCAGTGAGGAGGGGCAGAAGAAGCCAAGAGAAAGCAGAGACAGGACACCTAACCCAAACTAAGCAAAGGGATATTCCATACCACAGCACGTCATGCCCAGTATATAAACTGGGGGGAGTTACCCAGAAGGCCCATCGGTTGGTGAGTGGTGAGCAATTGTATTGTTCAGCACTTGTATTTATTGCTTTTTTCCTTTTCCCCTTTTACTTTTATATTCTCTCCCCTTGTTATTTCCCTTATCATTATTATTATGGGTGGTGGTAGTAGTAGTAGTTTTGTATTATACTTCAGTTACTGGACTGTTCTTATCTCAACCTGTGGGAGTTATGTTCTTTTGATTCTCCTCCCCATCTCACTTGGGAGATGGGGGGGAAGAAGGAGGGGGAGTGAATGAGTGGCTGTGTGGTTCTGAGTTACCGTCTGGTCTTAAACCATTACAGTTCTTTGTGGCACCCAATGTGGGGCACAAAGAGTTGAGATAACGACAGATATGAGCAGTGTGTCACAGAGGACTTGTATCTCTATATAGGGTGTCACATGTGCATTAGAAAAACTGAGGCAAAGGGCTGGAATAATCCTCTGTGTTATCTGGGTTATCCCCTGTGGCTACAGATAGCCATGCCATGTAAGCACATTAATAAACTGACCAAGATGCGTTAAAATGAATCCAACAACACTTCAGGGTTTTTGATTGACTGCTTGTTTCGGGGGCAGGGGATGAGAAAATTGCCCCATTTTACCTGTTGACAAGGTGTTCTGTTTCCTAACCTTTGGGTAGAAATGTGTGTCTAATTTCAGCCTGAATTAGTTATCCTGAAATACAGAAACACACCGTTCTAGCAGCAAAAACAAGGCCTCAGAGAAGGAAAACTGATGTCTGGTTCATAGAAGCATCTGGTTTCAACCACTGAAATGCCACAGAATCCTGGCAATGTCTGTTTGTCCTTCAAAGGTCAATAAATTAAGCACCATGGATTTCACTGGCTGGAAGGATAAAATTTCCTTTTGTTCATCTTTTTAAGACCATAAGATAGTCTCTTTAATAAAAACCAATTGTCCCTATGACCCTGTCCTGATGTCTCTGTTCTCTTTCCCATTCTCCACAGCGTAAATAATGCATTAAACTGATTTCATCAGTTCATTAAATGCTATGTGTCAGATACAGGCATGTTGAAAACTTCTATGATACAATGCTGGTACACTGTGGAAATTCAAGTGCAAAAAAATAATTAAAATATCTTTATTGTAACAGCTCAAATACATGCATTTGTGTCTACATAACAAAGAGGTATTTTGCACCTCTCTCAGGGTTTTTGCAGAAAGGAAAAATTTACAGCAAAAAATATATATGTGTGCATTAGAAAAAATGAGGCAAAGGGCTGGAATAATCCCTGTTTCATATAGACAAGATTAAATTTTGTGTGTTGTTGCTGACATTCCAATTTGTTCTCCCGCTTAATGACCTACCTTAAAGCAGCAAGGAATAAAGGACAGTTGTCAGCTTTTTCTTTTCTGTCATCTGCTCTTCTCCTTCTATACATATATATACACATACATACATACATACCCTCTCCCAGATTTTTATTGCAGTTTCTCTTTTGGTAAATTTCTTCATTCTCAGCCACTGAACATGTTTGGGGTTTTTGGTTTCCCTGAGAGAGTGTGACAGGTTTGGACACAACAGCGACTTCCAGCACACATAGTGGACATGAGTCTATCTATCTATGGAAACACAGTATATCTCCTCCAGTTAAAACAGCACAAATAACTAAAATTTCAAAGCAGCTAGACACCGAGCAGCTAATCCTACCTTACTTGCCTCCTGCCATATATTAAAAATAACAGCATTCTCAGTGCTGGAAGAAATTCTCACCCATGGTCTATATATAACAGTACCATCCAGAGGAGCCAGCCAGAGATGGGGTCTCATTCTGCTCTCTGTAACACAAACAGTAGAATATATTCCTGCTCATGTGGCCTACCAGAAACAGCAAGTGTTAAAACTGACCTCTCTTAAGTTTCTGTTTCTTTCCACTGATGAAAGGAGACATGAAAGGAGCATGAGTAGCTCAGATGTCATCATTTACCTTGTAGACATCTAAAGTTAGCCAAGATGAACTGAGCTCAAGGCATGACAAGAGATACAGAGCACTGGCACAGTGCCCCAGCAGCTGTGATGAGGGGTGCTAGCAAGTCAAAGAGTAACCATAAATTAAATGCAGATTTTGCATGTGAGTAGTATAAAATCTGCAAGTTTTCCTATGCCCATTTTATTTAACTAAGTTCACAAAACTAGTACCAAATTAGTAACGAACTTCCGATTTTTGAAACTTGAAAGTCTTAGAATAAAGACAGCTAAGGCAATTTATCTGAGTATGTGCTACAAGTTCTGACCCCAGCTTTATTAGGCTGAACACCTGAAACTTTTCCAGCTTAGTTATAATTTACAAAATTCTTGATAGCTCAAGTCATTAAGGAATCCAGAATAATTTCCTGTATTGTGTCACATACAGCACATTTGTCTTTATTAGTCATTGTTATAGACAACATTCTTGCCTCCAGTACCTTCTTTTTTGGCACTCTGTTGTTTTTCCCACTTATTTTCATTCCTGAGATCTGATGGTAGTTTGCAGGCAATCGCATCATTACACTCATTATTGCTTGACTCAGCATGCTTATTTGGTTAATAAAAAAAAAATAAATTTCACATAACATCCCCATTGCGATGAGGTCTGATTCTCCCAGACAGCTTTTGATGATCTTATTGTGAAAGATAACAGCAAGGGATTCCATAGGTATGTAAAGAATAAAAGACAAACTAGGGACAACGTGGGCCCTCTCCAGAAGCTATCAGGAGAATTGGCTACCCTGGATTTGGAGAAGGCCAAGGTTCCTAATGACTTCTTAGCCTCAGTCTTCACTAGCAATTGCTGGGACCACACCACCCAAGTCTTGGAAGGCAGATACACGGACTGTGAAAATGAAGACCTTAGGCCCACTGTAGGAGAGGATCAGTTTCTGAATGTGCACAAGTCCATGGGACCTGATGAGATCCATCCGCGGGTCCTGAAGGAGCTGGCAAATGAAGTTGCAAATCCGCTGGCCATCATATTTGAGAAATCATGGCAGTCAGGTGAAGTTCCCAACGACTAGAAAAAGGGAAATATAACCCCCATTTTCAAGAAGGTGAAAATGAATGACCCGTGGAATTTCAGAACAGTCAGTCTCACCTCTGTGCCTGGCAAAATCCTGGAGCAGATTCTCCTGGAAAGCATGCTAAGGCACATGAAAAACAGCAAGGTGGTTTGTGACAGCCAACATGGCTTCACTAAGGAGAAATCCTGCCTGACCAATTTGGGGGCCTTCTATGATGGGGCTATGGAACTGATGGACAGGGGTAGAGCAGTTGATGTCATCTACCTGGACTTCTGCAAAGCGTTCGACACTGTCCCACATGACATCCTTGTCTCTAAATTGGAGAGACATCAATTTGATAGGTGGACCACTCAGTGCATAAAGAACTGGCTGGATGGCCACATGCAGAGGTGTGGTCAGCGGCTCAATGTCCAGCTGGAAAACAGTAATGAGTGGTATCCCTCAGGGATCGGTGTTGGGACCAGACCAATCTTGTTTGACATCTTTGTCAGAGAAATGGACAGTGGGCTTGAGTGCACCCTCAGCAAGTTTGCCAGTGACACCAAGATGTGTGGTTCCAACCGCGTTCTGGACTGCATCAAAAGAAGCTTTACCAGCAGGTCGATAGAGGTGATCCTGCCCCTCTGCTCTCGTGAGACCTCACCTGGAGTATTGTGTACAGTTATGGTGTGCTCAACATAAAAAGGACATGGAACTGTTGGAACAAGTCCAGCGGAGGGCCATGAGGGTGATCAGGGGACTGGAGCACCTCCCATATGAAGATAGGCTGAGAAAGTTGGGGCTGTTCAGCCTGGAGAGGAGAAGGCTGCGTGGTGACCTCATAGCAGCCTTCCAGTATCTGAAGGGGGGGTATAAGGATGCTGGGGAGGGACTCTTCATTAGGGACTCTAGTGATAGGACAAGGGGTAAAGGGTTAAAACTTAAACAGGGGAAATTTAGATTGGATATAAGGAGGAAATTATTTTCTGTAAGTGGTGAGGCACTGGAATGGTTTGCCCAGGGAGGTTGTGAATGCTCCATCCCTGGCAGTGTTCAAGGCCAGGTTGGACAGAGCCTTGGGTGACATGGCTTAGTGTGAGGTGTCCCTGCCCATGGCAGGGGGGTTGGAACTAGATGATCTTAAGGTCCTTTCCAACCCTAACTATTCAATGATTCTATTGTATGTTTAGCTTTGTTTAATAGCCTAGTCCTAATGTACATGTCATCAACTCATTTCTGAGCAATCAAATCAGCCATTTAAACAATATTTTGACACTTCTCATCTTGAAGGTAAATTACTTCATGAGGAAGCAGAGTATAGTTAGCAGCATCTGCTGTGGTTAAATTAAAGACAGGAGTCAAATTATCTCTCTTCTTTACAAACATTAAGCAATTTTTTTGAACTAACAAGATGCCTGAAAAATTGTTACATAATTTAGGAGGAAAATTCTTTAATTAAAGCAAAAAAAGGAAAAACAACTCTCACCCTCATTTGGTTAGAGGGACACTCGGGCAGTACATGTTTTCTGGCACACCCTGAGCTTTCAGTAAGACAGCAGAATCTGGAGGGTCGCCCAACATTCACCATCCACTGTAAAAACTAAAGCCAAACAAACAGACAGACAGCCTGGCTTTTACATACATCACTCAAACTGCTCTGAACAGTCATTTATACCTGTCGCAGAGAAAGGATTAGAAAACCTCAAACTTTGAAATTAGTGTGAACTTGCACACACTTCCTAAGCTGTAGAACTCTTAAAATCCTTCTTTTGGATCCTTCTTTTGGATCCTTCTTTTCTTCTGGTCAACAGCTCTTCTCAACGCTCATGATACTCATTCATGAATCTTATTTAAAAGAGAACAGTTGCCTCTAGTAAATTTAGCCAGAAGGCTCTAATAGGCAAATCTACATCCCACTCAACAAAATATCTTCCTGAATGAAAATTCGTTAAAAATGCAATTCTATTAATTTTATAATGTACTACTTTTATCAACTTGAGTGTACTTTTGCATTTTTGCTTTGAGTTTTCCTTTCATTGCATCAATCATGCAAGAAATCAGATGTCCTCATCAAAAATTAACAAACAGAGCAACAGAAATGATAAAGGCAAATTCTGGAAAATACACAAGAAAAGATTTTTTTAAAACATATTTATAAAATGTTGGGCACATTTGTATGCAAATACCAAATTTCAGGGAAACTGAAGTTGCAAAGGAAAATCTCCAAGTGGGTATAATCCTGAGCTCTTAGCTTGGGTGTCACATAGGATACAGACTCTTGGAAAACACTGCTGTTAGGATAAATCTGTGGCCTTTTCCACTGATAGTTGTCATTCTCTCATGTGGTATCAAATGGTATGTGAGCAGATTTGGACAGACAGCCCTAGTTAAACCTTAGGAGAGTGAGAATGGGTTTTTAAGCAAGGGCCAGATTGTATTTGGTTAGCAGGTTTTTAAAAGGATACTGCTGCAAAGGAAATAGCCCAGCTTCAACTCGTATTAGTCCTTGGCAGGTATGACTTAAAGCTGAAATCTCACACCTTCCCTGATTTAGCTCCAAGTGCTCAGATATGTACATAGATAATTCTCAAATTCTCTGTTCCCAGCTCCATCTAATGAAGAAACTTCCTCGTGGTGTTTATTTTTCAAACACACTAGCAAGTCTCCCATCTCTTAAGCCTGTGAATGTACATTTCAGCAGGCTACCAGTTCATGTCACACTGTAATGAGAGTGAAATATAACTATATATATATATATAACTATATAAATATAACTATAAACCACACTTGGCCAAATTCGTATTAACAGAGACAAGGGAAGTAAGACAGGCATAAGGGAAACCCAGTTTCAAATCTGATATATACAAAAGGGAGTCTATTTTCTCTAAAATGAACAGAACATATGTTAGAATCAAGAGTATCTTTCATGGCTAAGACAACAGAGGAATTTATGATCATAGAAATACAGTTGATTAAACAATTAAGCAAGCTTTGAAAATAACAACTGCATTTTGGAAGTGTCTAAAAATCCAAATAATATTCAGACTCTAAATATAAATGGAAGATATACATAGTCTTACTATAATACACAGTCTTACTAGGTGAGAGATGTAAGTAAATATAGTAGTGGAAAAAAGGATCCAAAAGAAGTAAAACTACTTATTCCCAGTCACATAAAGGTTCAATAGAAGACCAAAAACAGTGCTGAGGTCCCTCCACCCCATCTCCTGAAGGCTATATAGGATTACAGAAGTATGATTAAAATGTTTCATATAATACTCGCTTTGTCACCCTTCTTGAATGGACACAGACACAATGCCAGGCAGTTTTAGCATTATTCAAAGAAAAGTTAAACTTTTATTCTTTCCCACATCTCTATATTGGATATTTTATGCCTATGAGGAAGACAGAGAAAAGGCAGACTCAGGACTAGCTTTTGTGGTGCTGGAGCAGAAGTCTCTTATGGTATGACTTTGCTCTTGGACACAGAAGAAATGCTGCTGCTTTTCAGAGAGCAGAGATGTGGACATAGATGAACATGGAAAAAAAAGCAACATGAAGGAGGAAGTGAGAAAGGAACATTTAAGACAGACTGAGGTTAGAGGCTATCCTGGGTTCAGCTGTAACAGTTATTTTTTCTCCAGTGCTGTGCTGTGTTTCAGCTTTAGTCAGAAAACAATGCTGATAACACACCAATGTTTTAGTTGTTCCTAAGTAATGCTTACCCTGATCAAGGACTTTTCAGTCTCATACTCTGCCAGTGAGGAGGGGCACAGGAAGCCAGGAGGAAGCAGAGACAGGACACCTGACCCAAACTAGCCAAAGGGGTATTCCATACCACAGCATGTCATGCCCAGTATATAAACTAGGGGGAGTTACCAGGAAGGCCCAGACGGCTGCTCGGGTCAGGCTGGGTATCAGTCAGCAGGTAGTGAACAATTGTATTGTGCATCACTTGTGTTTATTTTAATTTTCTTTTCCCCTTTTAGCTTTATATTCTCTCCCCTTGTTATTTCCCTTATTATTGGCAGTAGTAGCAGTAGTTTTGGATGGTACCTTATGTTGCAGAATGACTCTAAGAGCAGGACCATAGAGCCCTGGAAGACTCTGCGAGCAAGGCAGGGGGTGGCCCCCACAGGTAACTGGAAACCGGACATGAGAGGAGAATGTGGAGGAAGCTGTGTGGGGCTAACCAATACTGTTGTGCCAAGGAGGAGTGGCTGAATACCACTCCTATATATATGTGAACTGCGTCACAAATAAAGTAGAAGTTTGCTTATCACCCATATTGGGTTGGCCTGTCTGCTTCTCCTCGCCGCTTTCAAATGGCGCCCGAACAGGGACGCGGACTACAGGGCCCTGGTCACTGGGGACCCGGATTACAGGGCCCCAACTAGCGGGGACCCGGATTACAGGGCCCCAGTTAACGGGACCCGGATTACAGGGCCCCGGTTAACGGGGACCCAAATTACAGGGCCCCGGTTAGCGGGGACCCGGATTACAGGGCCCCGGTTAACGGGGACCCGGATAACAGGGCCCCGGTTTAACGGGGACCCGGATACAGGGCCCCGGTTAACGGGGACCCGGATTACAGGGCCCCGGTTGACGGGGACCCGGATACAGGGCCCCGGTTAACGGGGGACCCGGAAGGGCGAGTGAGCGGCTCCGGCGGCAGTGGCCGGGGAGCGCGGGCAATGCTGCTGCGGTGGCGTGACGGACCCGTGTGCTCGGACTGACCGAAAGGAGTCTGCCGCTGGGGGAAACCAGACACTGCTGCGTCGGGAGGCCAATCCGGAGACCGAGGTTACAAGACAACCCAGAAGAAGACGATCCGGAAAAGGCCGGCCATGAAAATGGACCGAGAGGTAGCCCTGGACTTATTACAGTGCTTTTTATAAAAGCGGAGAATTGAGCCCTCATCTTATTACAGTGCTTTTTATAAAAGCGGGGAATTGAGCCTGAGACTCTAAAGCAGCTAGCAGGTCTAGTGGCTGTAGGAAAGGCTAAGGGATTTTTTGTAGATCCTAAAAAATTTTTTTGAGGAGAGTGAGTGGCGAAAGTTTGGTGATGAACTATTTGACTCAACGCTTAATGATGATAAAACGGCAAAGAAACTCGGTAAACCACAGAGAGAAGTAATAAACTGTATAAAAAGATACAAGGCGGAAAAGAAAATTGCCGCGGTAGCAACGGAGAAACTAGGAACAGACGTCCCCGGTCGATCGAAACCGGCAGAAGATTACAACTCGTTCCCCCCAACTCCCGGGAGCACAGGGTTTCCCACCCCCCCCCCCCTTCCTTTTTTCCCCCTCTATCAGAAGGTGCCGCGGAGGAGGTGTAACCCCCTGCTCCCCCATCACCCCAGTTCCGAAAGTAGGGACTTTGAAAAGGGCGGAGAAAGTATATTAGAAGTTATACGCATGATAAATGTCAAGGAATCCGAAAGAAAGAGGGCGGTGCTTCGGCGCCGGATCGATTGCGGCACCACTGTGAAGCAGGCAGTAGAAAATAGAGATCATGCGCTAGCGGGAGATTTAAAGGAACCGCGAGTCTCTCCAACCCACTACGCCCTAGAGTGAAAAAAAATTTTAACTCAGTTACGGAGGAGCCAGGTCTGCAGATGGCTACATACCGAACGAGAGACATCTGATAAGAAAGACACAGCTGCGAGCAACGGAGACCCTGAGTTCGGCCCAGGATCAGCCCCCGAATCCCCTGAATCCGAGCCAGATTTATATCCTCTGCTTCCAGACCCTGACTCTTCGTCTCCCGGGTGGGTCTGCTCAGACTCACTGGCCCTGGAGACGCTCAGTTGTAACAATGGGTAACCAAGGATGAGATCATTACTGGGGAATTTTCTGCAATGGGCATCTTTGCATATCCTGTGTTTACTACACAGCAGGGGGCTAAAGAGTGGGAAGCTCTTGATCTCAAAATAGTCAAGGAGGCCTGACAAACAGTGACCACGTATGCGTTAAAATCCTCTTATACTCAAGCTGTATATGTTATGATTTTTTCTTGCAATTGACAGGGGGAGCCCATACAGTTTCTCTGTGATACTCATGTAGTAGAAGTTGGTAAATATAAGTATGTCCAGGTTTCTATCAACCCTTGGAGACCTTTGTAGATACTGCTGGCCACTTCTTCCAGCAGAGGCTGGCCACCTGTGTCAGAATGAGTGTGCATTTTGGTCAGTATAAAAGCCCAAGCCTCATACGATGTGGGGGAGGCAGAGCCTCTGTGGGGACGCCCGCTAAGGTTGAGCCTGCCACCTCGCACTGCAATGATGCTTCTCGGAGCTGGTTTGCTGTTAGTCTCCACAGGGTCCTTGTGCCACGTTCTGTACGTGGGACTGTAGTGGGAGTAATGATTGTCTGGATTTTGTGCTTCAAATATTGTAGCTGTGTGTCGTGCGCTTGTGGGATCCCATACGCGTGTGTGTGTGTGCGCTGAGGGCAGACGGTGTTCTGTGTATTTTTCTTGTGGTTGGGTTCATGTAAAAGCTTTCAACGGGTAGCTGTTTGACATTTCGGGTGTGAAAGGGTTAACGTAAAGGTGCGGTTGCCGGCAGGTATTTATGGTTGCTGCTGAAGCAGGCAGGCCGCTATAGTTGCTGCCCAGCAGAACGGCTTTCGCAGGGATTAAAAAAAAAAAAAGGGGGGGGGGGGGAGAGAGAGAGAAATGATGCTGCATTTAAACTGTCTAACCTGTCTACTTCTCAAGAACTGAAGAACTAATAACCTGGGGGAGGGGGTATATTTGTGTCCTCCTGCCTACAGGTCCATGGCGACTGCCTGCAAAGTTTGTCAAGCCTTGCCATGAGCTGGACAGACGAATGAATAAACCTGATGCCTCAGCTACAGGAGCTGACCGTGAATACCCCAAGCAGAATGAGATAGAGGAAGAGAAAGAATGATTAACTGCAAAACATCACTTGGGGACAACTGAAAAGTAACATCCTAAATATGTGTGCTTGTAAAATAGCTATTATTAGAGGTTGTGATTTTGTGTATAAAACCACCTGTATTTACTAGCTAGTTGCTAATAAGAAACTGCACCTTGTATTGTATAGATTTGTCACTTGTAAAAGAGATGTTAGAGTATGGAAATTTGCAGTAGCTGCTAGAAAATGCTAAGGCAAAAGCTAGAAAGATTTTAATACAATGGTAGTCTTATAAAGCAGGTGATGGAACAAATTAAGAGGGGGGGAGAATGCCACTGGGAAGAAATTTCTTTGGCTAGTCCCTCACTGCCATCAGCATCTTCAACATGCTGCTGCACCCTGTAATAGTTACTCTGCTAATGTAAATTTGTGTGTGCCTTGCTGTAGTAGTGACTTGTTACTGGATGAAGCAGGTGAAACTCTGCATTGACAACAAGGTGCAAGGACTGAGGCTGACCAAATGCCTGCTACCACAATCAAGGGCAAGACTGGGTTGGCTTCTGTGTTTGCCACCAAGAAGAACCTTTAGCTCCACTGTTGACTGCAACCCAGCAGGCGTGGAGCTGTGGGGACACATGCCATGCCAGACCTTGATGTGAAGGATCAGAGAGCTATACAGCCTGTTATCAGAGAGCCATACAGCAGAAAAAAGGGGCAGGCCCAGGCAGCCTCTAGTTGGCATATGTTGGAGATATAATCTAGCCCAGATCCCCTGCTCAAGTAGGGTCACCCAAACCATATATAAAACATAAAGGGGGAAAGATGTGGAGGCAGTGTTCTCACAGGAGAATGCATAATTGGTACATAAACTTTGAATAATCCTGAAAGATACAGCAAGGCCATGAGAGGCCTGAAGAAGCTTAAGCAAGCAAGATAAGAGGCTGGAATTCACCAAGTTAATGAGGACTGTGGACTGTTGGCAAGCTTTCAAGGTTGAGTTCTCACACCTGTGTTTAACCAATTATATGTTAGTCACTAAGGGTCTTCAAAACATGTATCCAATCATAATATGCCAGATCACTGTAAGTGCTTCAGCCAGGGCCTTGGCTCAACTAAGCAGACTGGGTTGCTGAGTTGCTAAGCAGACAATTCTACATCGAAGGCAATTTCTGATTTGTTTTAATGTTGACTCTGTGGAGACAGTGTTCTCACAGGAAAATGGATAATTGGTACATAAATTCTGAATAATCCTGAAAGGTACAGCAAGGCCATGAGAGGCCGGAGGAAGCCTAAACAAGCAAGAAAAGAAGCAGCTGGATTTCACTGAGTTAATGAGAACTGTGGACTGTTGGCAAGCTTTCGAGGTCAAGTTCTCACACCTGTGCTTAACCAATTATATGTTAGTCACTAAGGGTCTTCAAGACATGTATCCAATCATAATATGCCAAATCACTGTAACTGCATGTAAGAAATAGTATTTAAGGGGTTAAGGCTTTGCAATAAATGGCTTTTGTCTGATCATATTGATCTCTGACTGAGTCCATATATTTTCTGGGGCAAATGGCACCCAAACAGGGACCCCCCCTATTTTTCATATTGAAACTGAAGGAATTAAAGCGTATGGTACCGAAGAAAGTGGAAAACACGGAGCTGCAGGGACGTCGGCTAGGTTCGATCTGGCAGGACCAGGATCGGGAGGTAATCGCCTCGGAACAGAGCCTTGTGAGCCCGGAAGACACTGCGCAGTGCAAATAAGGTAACAGCCAACGGGGTCTGGAAGAGGGTTAGGATGGGAAAAAAAAAAATGGTCATCCTTAAGCTCTTCCAGCATATCCTCTCAGTGAGAGGGATAGAATATGACAATAATCTGTTAAAAAGACTATTGCTCTGGAGTAAAGAAAAAGAGCTGATCCAGGGGGTTAATGAAGCTTTTGATCTCAGGACTCCGGAAAAAATTGGGGCACGCCTGTGGGATCAAGTTACTCGTGGGCCTAAGGAGGCAAAGTCTCTTGCTGCCCCCTGGCTACTACTGAAAGGGACTCTAGCCGCAATGAAGGCTAAGAAACAGGCGGCAAAATCCGCTTTTACAGCTCTCTCTGACTCGCCTTCACAACAGCAGGGCTCGGCACCTACATTAGATTCAGCACCTGGTGCTACAGCCATGGTAGTGTCGTCTATTTCGGGCATAAAAAATTATGGCCAAAAACTGGCGCGCAGGACGGTACGAAAGTTTGAGGACCCTGTGCCTTTCCCCTATCCTGTGTCAACAATGCATTTACCGGCGGTAGCTCCAGCTGATACTCGGGAGGCAGTAGCCAGTAGCAGCTACTGAGCAACCGAAACAAACTGATGTTAACCCTTTTCGTGCTGCTACTGCCCCTAAACTTAATCTCCAAGATTTTTTGCCCGGGTGGGAGTCTCCTAAGGAGGAGAGTGTATCTCCGAAAAAAATACCCACCTCTGCCACCTACACCACCGCTTGCATCGCTCCCACAGGAGCTGCAAAATGAGTGGAACTGGGGACAATGGACAAAATTCTTAGATAAACAATTGCAGGACTTGCGGGACTGTCTGGACAAATTGGGGGAGGAGAGGGAGCAAGCCCCAGAAAAACAAAAAAAATATGGAAAAAGTGGAAAAAACGGATAAGATCAGTCCTTGTGATGTGTTGTTACCACCGACTCCTACATCCAATAAAACTAATCCGAGTGCCATGAGATGGCAAGGCTGCATTCAGGATGCAATCATAGGCAGTACTATTTTACCGATAGATGTTCCCGCTGCATTCCCTGGTATTATAACTTCTCAGGGACAGTCTGTCTGGACTCCTATGGACAGGAAAGCTATGAAAGAAATTAAGGGAGCAATTACTCAGTATGGGTTGTCTTCCTCATATACACAGCAAATGTTATCTGCTTTCTTTTCTAGTTCTGTTCTAACTCCAAATGATTGTCTCAGAGCGGCTGTAATTTTATTAACTCCTTCGCAGCTCCTACATTTTAAAAGTGGGTTTGAAGAGCTTGGTGCAAGAGCTGCAGATGAGAATTCAGAGTGTAATCCTCATCACCCTTTGCACAGTGTTTCATCTGAAATGTGATTGGGAAAGGGACAATTTCACCCTGATGGAGTACAAGCTTGTATGAAAATTGAAGTTTTACAGCAAGCACAGCAATTGGCTTTAGCTGCTCTGAAAGCTGTGCCGGAAGTGGGAAAACCTAATCCTTCATTTACATCAGTAAAGCAGGGACCTACTGAGCCATATATGCAATTTATTGACACATTGACAGAGGCATCTAATTGATCTGGCATCTAATGCTAAAGAATTGATGCTTATGTCTCTGGCTATGGAAAATGCTAACCCAGCTTGTAAGTGTATTTTGCAGGTTTTGCCAAAATCTGCTGGTCTTCAAGAAATGATGGATGCATGTTCTAAAGTGGGCACAGCAGAGGAAAAGGCTGGATGCATGGCTACTGCCTTCGCCTCTGCTGTTAAACCCCTTCTACAACAAGGTCAGGGTGATTGTGGGGGTACTAAAGGTATAAGATGTTGTAATTGTGGACGATGGGACATTTTAAAAAGAAGTGTACTGTAAAGAAAATCAGTTCAGCAACCCGCCCCCCTCAGTGTGGTGTTACTGATTTTGCAGACAAATGTGACAAATTTGGCCGCAAGACTATTGAATGTCGTTCAAAGTTTAAAAAAGATGGGACCCTGTTGGGAAACTTGAATGTGAGCGCGATGCCACCCCACGCGACGACACAAAATCAGGGTGTTTGGACTGCATCCCCTCCGCCACCACAGGGAATGCCAGAGTGGATGTGGCAACAGCAATAGATTTTACCATAACTGATACTTCTGTTCATTGTATTCCATCTAAATTAAATGGGCCTCTTGGTCATGGGTTATGTGCTTTGCTACTGGGACGATCATCAACATCAAGGAAAGGAATCTTTGTATTACCCGGTGTAATTGATGCTGACTATACTGGAAATACTGGGATCATGGTGCAAACGCATGCTCCTCTGGTCAACATCCCTGAAAATTCGAAAATAGCTCAATTAATTCCATTTGAGGCAAAAGTCCCTCAGACGGGGCCAAAAATTAGAGGAAATCAGGCCTGGGGTTCCACGGGAATACCACAAATTTTTTTGCTTTAGACATAGCAAAGCACAAACCTGAGGACCAAGTCTCTATAAGAGGTTGTGATAATCAAACAATTAAGCTGTCTATGTTCAGCAGGAGTTGTTGGAATAGGGGGAATGCAATCAGCTCAAATCAGTAAAGAATTGGTGGATGTGTTTATGTCTGATGGAAGTCATGCCCAAATTAGACCGTATGTTCTGCCTTCTCCTATTGCATTGCTTGGACAAGATGTTCTCAGTCAAATGGGAATGAAACTGACCACAGGAAATTTTTAGTGGTGGCCATTGAAGGACAGCTAACCAATAAATTACAATGGCTTACTGAAACACCTGTATGGGTTGATCAGTGGCTGCTGACAAAAGAAAAGCTGTCCCATATTCACCAATTGATCAATGAACAGTTAGAAGCAGGCCATATTGTGCCATCCACTAGTCCGTGGAATACTCCAATATTTACCATTCCTAAGAAAAATGGAAAATGGAGACTGCTACATGACCTCAGAGCTATCAACGCAGTTATGAAAGACATGGGAGCTTTGCAACCTGGCTTGCCCAGCCCTTCAATGATACCTCAGGGTTGGGATTTAATAATAATTGATTTAGTGAAAAATTTGCTTCCTCTATCCCAGCAATTAACAAAGGAGAGCCTGCTAAGAGATATGAATGGGTTGTTTTACCTCAAGGTATGAAAAATTCTCCTGTTGTTTGTCAACTGTATGTTGCCTGGGCATTGCAACTGATCCGACAAAAACTGCAAATATGGATGATATCCTAATTGCAGGCAAAGATTTAAACAAGGACCATCTGCTCTGCCTGCTACAATCAGAATTAGTGAAAGCAGGACTGGTAATTGCACCAGACAAGGTGCAATGTGAAGCCCCTTGGAAATATCTGGGGTGGATCATTTCCGGAACTGAAATTAGGCCTCAAAATGTTAAAATTACAACACAGATAAAAACCTTGTCTGACCTGCAGGAATTGATGGGTGATATCCAATGAGTCCACCCTTTGTGTGGAGTCTCAAATGATGATCTGACCGATCTCATGCCCCTTTTAAAGGGTGAGTCAAAGGCAGAACAAAAAAGAGTTCTATCAGAAGCTCAGTATGAGGCCTTAGATCACATCATGACAAAAATCACTAATCTTGTCCCGATTGTCAAGGCCAAGCAGTAGGTGTAGGCCTTGGAGTCAACCCTCCAGGCCTCCAGCCTCTTCAGCTTTGGCAAATGGATGTGACTCATGTACCCTTGAAATACGTCCATGTTACTATTGACACTATTCTCTTACAGGACAAGCTATTATTGAACGAACACATCAAACTTTGAAACAGTTGTTGGAAAAACAAAAAATGGGGGAAGAAGGACATACACCGGTAGCAAGGATACAGAAAGCTGTATATGATATGAATTTTGTGCAATTGACAGGAGACTTTAATGACCCCCTTGCTATAATACATGGTCAGGCATTAGGTTCAGGTTATATGACTAAAACTCCAGGTATTCTGGTCCAGTACAAGGATTTGGAAACCAGCATTTGGAAAGGTACTGTGAAAGTAAAACTAACTGGTCGAGGTTATATGTGTATAATTATAGATTCCGGTTTGCGGTGGGTGCCAGCTCGATGGGTGAAACCCTGGAAAGAGTCAGCACTGCCCCAGGACACCCCCCTTGTCAGTGATTGAATTAATTGAAATTTCAGCTTAGGACTTCTGTTTTATGGATGTTTTCAGTCCGTCTTAAAGTGAAGGGAGCAACATTTTTTACGTTAAAGTAAAAAAAAAAAAACAACACAAAAAAACAAACAAACAAACAAAAACTCCAAGAAAACAAAAACAAAAAAAAACCACCCCTCACCCCCCTCCCGAACCTCCAGGGAAGCGGGACCAGCATGGGATACAGACGTATTGTATGCGTTTCTGGTGGCGGGAATGTCTCTCATATGCTCTTATCAGGGGTATTGGGCAAACTGTAACAGACCGTGGACTTGGGAGCCCATATACAAGTCATTTAATTCAGTTTCTCTGTGATACTCATGTACTAGAAGCTGTTAACTGTAAGTATGTTCATGTTTCTATCGACCTTTGGAGATCTTTATAGATATTGCTGGCCACTTCTTTCAACATAGGCTGGCCACCTGTGTCGGAGTGAGTGTGCCATTTGGTCAGTATAAAAGACCAAGCCTCATAGGATGTGGGGGAGGCAGAGCATCCGTGGGGACGCCCCCTAAGGTTGAGCTTTCCACCTCGCACTGCGATGATGCTTCTCGGAGCTGGTTTCCTGTTAGTCTCCACAGGGTCCTTGTGCCACATTCTGTGTGTGGGATTGTGTAGTTGGAGTAATGATTGTCTGGATTTTGTGCTTCACATATTGTACTTGTGTGGAGTGTGCAATGATGCAGCAAGCTTCTAACAATGTGCAGTTTACCCTGTCTACTTCTCAAGAACTGATAACCTGGGGAGGGGGTATATTTGTGTCCACCTCTCTACAGGTCCATGGCGACTGCCTGCAAAGTTCGTCAAGCCTTGCCATGAGCTGGACAAGACGAATGGAAAAACCTACAGGAGCTGACCATGAATACCCCAAGCAGAATGAGGAAGAGGAAGAGAAAAACTAATGATTGCAAAACATCACATGGGGGCAACTGAAAAGTAACAGCTTGAATATATGTGTTCTTGTAAAGTAGCTATTATTAGAGGCTGTGATTTTGTGTATAAAACCACCTGTATTTACTAGCCAGTTGCTAATAAGAAACTACTTCCTCCTAAATCTAATGTCCTCACCCAGAACTGCTTTGCAGTTCTGCAGGGAGCTAACAAGGAAACACACACCTTGCAATATGAACAACCGGTTGATGCACCCGTAAACAAAATCACTAGAGGTACTGTCAGGAAAAAGCGCTGGGTCATAGTAGTAGGGGAATCTACGTTGAAAGGCACAGCGGCACCCATCTGTCGGTCTGACCCAGTGTTGTGGTTTAAGACCAGCCAATAACTCAGAACTATGCAGCTGCTTACTCACTCCCCCCACCCCTTCATTCCCCTTCTCCCGGAGGGATGGGGAGGAAAATCAAAAACATATAACTCCAACGGGTTGAGATAAGAACAGTCCAGTAACTAAGGTGTAACACAAAACCACTACTGCTACCACTGATAATAATGATGATAAGGTAAATAAGAAGGGAAGAGAATACAACTGCTCACCACCCACAGCCTGATACCCAGCCCAACCCGAGAAGTTATCTAGCCCTTCCAGGTAACTGCCCCCAGTTTATATACTGGTCATGACGTGCTGTGGCATGGAATATCCCTTTGGCTAGTTTGGGTCAGGTGTCCTGTCTCTGTTTCTTCCCGGCTTACCCTCCTCCATGGCAGACCACGAGACTCAGAAAGTCCTTGGTCAGAGTAAACATTACTTAGCAACAATTAAAAACATTGGTG
Organism: Pezoporus wallicus; assembly: GCF_028554395.1. Taxonomy (NCBI): domain Eukaryota; kingdom Metazoa; phylum Chordata; class Aves; order Psittaciformes; family Psittacidae; genus Pezoporus; species Pezoporus wallicus. The sequence continues at coordinate 52,026 of NW_026639125.1, read as the reverse complement.
TTATCAGCTTTGTTCCCAGACTGAAAGTCAAAACCACAGCAGTGCACCAGCTACTAAGAAGGAGAAAAATGACTGCTACTGCTGAACCAAGGACAGTATCCACCACTTATTCCATATCATTCATGTCATGCTCACACCCTACATTTTTCAATATGCCATCACTCTTGTCTAATATATATATATACATCCACACACAAAGAGAGAGATATCTTTCCTTAGTGCATGGACCAATCCCTTTAAAGCTACTGATCCATGATGTTGGGCTCCATCTCTTGTAACAGTCTTTCTGAGCAGGAGAGGCTGTGTGCAGTGTTGGATTGTTGCCAGCTGATGACACCGCAGAACTTGTCTGGTCAACTGCTGAGCTGGTCTGGTTTCGTCGAAGTTCAGTCTTCGTTGGGGTGATGGTTGGAGGGAAGTCAGGGGCAGTTGCTGGTGACCTCAAGACATCTAGTTTGTGGGGTATAAAAGTATTACATAGCAGGCAACAGCATATAATTGAGTTCATTGGCTGATTTCCCCTAAAATCAAATCCCCTTGAGGTATACATCGGACTTCCCCATCCTCCTGCATTATCCACCAAGTATATCTGGGTCCCTGAGCAAAAGCAGTCCCACAAGTGGGTTTGTCTTTACCTGAAGCAGGAACAACCCAGACTGTCTTCCCCAGCAAATTCTTTAGGTGCACCACAGGAACTTTATCCCATTCTACAGTGTGTAAAAGTTCTGACTGGGCTGGGCCAGCCCTGTTGGCAGATCCTCTGGTGTTGACCAACCAGGTAGCCTTTGGTAAATGTGTATTCCAGTGTTTGAAAGTCCCACCACCCATAGCTCTCAGAGTAGTTTTTAACAGCCCATTGTACCATTCGATTTTCCCAGAAGCTGGTGCATGGTAGGGGATGTGATATACCCAATCAATGCCATGCTCTTTGGCCCAGGTGTCTATAAGGCTGTTCCAGAAATGAATCCCATTATCTGACTCAATTCTCTCTGGGGTGCTGTGTCACCACAAAATCTGTTTCTCAAGGTCCAGGATAGTGTTCCGGGCAGTGGCATGGGGCACTGTGTATGTTTCCCGCCATCCGGTAGTTGCTTCCACCATGGTAAGCACATGGCACTTACCTTGGTGGGTTGTTGGGAATGTGATATAATCCATCCGTCAGGCCTCCCCATATTTTTACTTCAGCCACTGTCCTCCATACCAAAGAGGCTTTAACCTCTTGGCTTGTTTAATTGCAGCACATGTTTCACACTCATGAATAACCTGGGCAATAGTGTCCATTGTTAAGTCCACCCCTCGGTCACGGGCCCATATATATGTTGCATCTCTGCCCTGATGGCCTGAAGTGTCATGAGCCCACTGAGACAAAAATAATTCCCCTTTATGTTGCCAATCTAAGTCCATCTGAGCCACTTCAATCTTAGCCGCTTTATCTACTTGTTGGTTGTTCTAGTGTTCCTCAGTGGCCCGACACTTGGGTACATATGCATCTACATGGTGTAACTTCCCCACCAGGTTCTGCACCTGGGCAGCGATATCTTTCTACAGTGCAGCAGCCCAGATGGGTTTACCTCTGCATTGCCAGTTGCTCTGCTTCCATTGCTTCAACCACCCCCACAGGCATTTGCCACCATCCATGAGTCAGTATAGTTAAAGTACTGGCCACTTTTCTCGTTCAGCATTGTCCAGGGCCAGCTGGATGGCTTTCAGCTCTGTAAACAGAATCAATTCAACCTCTCCTTCAGCAATTTCTGCAACTTGTCGTCAGGGACTCCATACAGATTCCTTCCATCTCCAATGCTTTCCCACAATACGACAGGACTCATCAGTAAATAAGGCATATTGCTTCTTACTTTCTGACACTTTATTGTGTGGGGGTCCTCTTCAGCATGCATCACCTTCTCCTCTGCTGATGTTCCAAAATCTTTGCCCTCTGGCCAGTTTCTTCTAGAATTCCCAGACAACTGGGATTTCCTATTCAAGCTCTTTGTGTAATTAGTGCAGTTCACTCCATGTGGCATTGGTTGCATGATGTGCAGAGGAGACCCTGCCTTTGAACATCTAGGCCAGCATGGGCAACCGGGTGCCAGGAGGTGCTGTGCTTCAGTGCCAATCACTTCAGAAGCAACTCGAACCCCTTCATAGGCTGCCAGTATCTCTTTCTCAGTTGGGGTATAGCTGGCCTCTGATCCTCTCTATCCTTGGCTCCCAAACCCAAGGAGTCGACCTCGAATCTCCCCTTTTTGCCAGAGGCTTCTGGTAGTTCCATTCTCCCTGGCTGTGGTGTAGAGTACACATACATACATACATACATACATGGCCTGAGTTCACAAACGAAGATTTGGGAAGGGCTTTACCCAATGCTTACTACATGCTCGCTGATGACTACAAAGGCCAATTTGCGATAGGCAAATCCGGCTGCAAAAAGCACAGCGAAAGGTCTCCTTGGGGGGTATAGGCGTGGCACAATTCATTCTACATTGTCTTTTCTCCTCGAGACTAGTTCTGCGTGAGTTCTCAAAGGAGTCAACGGCATTATGTATGGTGTGTCTCCAAGTCTCCTGATTGGAGGCCAAGGTGGACCACTGGTGGTAGTCAATATGGCCAAGGCTAAGGTACTGTTTCAGGGAATCCTTATATCTCTTTCTTTGGGGCACTTCTCTTGCGGCTACCGGTGGCAAGTTCTCCATAAAACACGATCTTAGGGAGGCGGTGATCCTTCATCCTAGAGACATGCCCTGCCCAGTGCAGCTGCAATTTCAGCAATATGGCCTCAATACTGGTGACCCCTGCCTGTTCGAGGACAGTAACATTTGGCTCATAGTCAGTCCAGTGGATGTTTAGAATTGTACGGAGGCAGCGCTGATGATAGCGCTCAAGGAGTCGCAGGTGATGGCGGTAGATGACCCATGATTCAAACCCATATAAAAGAGTAGACAGTTCAATGGCTCTATAGACATTGATCTTTGTACTTTTCTTCATGTGCTTATTGCACCAGACTCTTTTATGGAGTTTTCTGCAGGTTCTATGTGCCTTTGCTATTCTGTTGTCTATTTCTTTGTCCATCGTGGCATCCGAGGAAATAATGCTTCCCAGATAGCTGAACTGCTGAACTGACTTAAGCTCTGACTTGCCAATAGTAATGTGGGGATGATGGTAATATTCTTGTGGTGCAGGTTGGTAGAGAACTACTGTCTTCTTCAAGCTGACTTCCGGCCCAAAAAGCTCAGCCACCTCCGCAAAGCAAGATGTTAAATGCTGCAGAGCTGCTTCTGTGTGGGCAACAAGGGCGGCATCATCAGCAAAAAGTAGTTCACGGACAAGATGATTTAGGGTCTTAGTGTGGGCCTTCAGTCGCCTTAGATTGAATAGGCTACCATCAGTACGATATCAAATATAAATGCCATTTTGTTCGTCGAGGTCTACTGTAGCCCTTCGGAGCATCATGCTGAAGAAGATTGTGAATAAAGTTGGTGCGAGAATGCAGCCTTGTTTCACACCACTGGTTATTTGGAAGGGCTCAGAGAGTGCATCGCCATATCTGACTTGGCCTTGCTGATCCTCATGTAACAGAATAATCATTTTGAGGAACTTGGGGGGACAACCTAATCGTTCCAAGATCAGCCACAGGCCTTTTCTGCTCACAGTGTCAAAAGCTTTGGTGAGATCAACAAAAGTTACATAGAGCCCCTTATTCTGTTCTCTACACTTTTCTTGCAGTTGTCTGAGAACAAATACCATGTCTGTGGTATTTCTATTAGCTCTGAAACCATATTGACTTTCAGGTAGAAGTTCTTCTGCTATAGCGGGTACTAATCTGTTCAGTAGTATTCTTGCAAGAATTTTCCCAGCAGTGGAGAGCAGAGTTATACCTCGGTAGCTTAAGCAGTGTGACTTTACACCTTTTTTCTTATACAGAGTGATGATGATTGCATCACAAAAATCTGATGGCAATTTACCTTGTTCCCAACAGCGCACAACTAGTTAATGAAATTTAGCATGAAGTGCTTGGCCTCTGTGCTTCCAGATTTCAGGTGGGACTCTGTCAGCCCCAGCTGCCTTGCCAGTTTTCACCTGCTGTATAGCCTTAAGAGACTCTTCCATGGTAGGGGCTAAATCCAATTCATTTTTCACCAGATGTTGTAGAATGTGCTGGATTCCTTCGCCTTAGACTGCGTGGTTAGCACTAAAGAGTGTTTGAATATGTTCAGACCAACGATTCAGGATGAAGATTTTATCTGTAAGAAGCGTTTGGCCATCTGCACTAAGTAAGGGGCTTTGAACCTGAAATGGGGGTCCATACGCTGCCTTCAGAGCCTCATAGAATCCTCTGTGGTCACCCAGATCTGCACATAATTGAGTCTTTTCTACTAGGTTGAGCCACCACTTGTTCTGGATATCTCAAAGTTTCTGTTGGAGTTTGCTACATGCAAGATGAAAGGCTGCTTTTCTTACATGGCAAAGTGGCTGAGCGAGGTTTGCTTGATGAGCAGATCTCTTCTTTGTCAGCAATTCCTGGACCTCCTGTTTGCTATCGTCAAACCAGTCTTTGTTTTTCTTTAAGGAGAACCCAATGGATTCTACGTAGGACTGCAGGATGCTATTTTTAATATGTTGCCAAAGCGCTTCAGGAGAAGAATCTATAAGCTGGTCTTCAAGCCTGGTTTGAAGGTTAGCCTGAAAGCTGTCCCTCACTGCAGCTATTGGGAGATTATTAACATTGAGCCTCCTCCTCGGAATGCCGCCCCTCTTAGGTTTGGGCTTGAAGTGGAAATTAAGTTTGCAACGCACAAGGAGCTGGTCTGTTTGACATTCTGCACTAGGCATCACTCAGGTGTGACAGACATCACGAGTATTTCTCTGGTGCACTAAGGCACAATCAATAAGGTGCCAATGTTTAGATCGATGAAGCATCCAGATTGTCTTCCCGCTGTCTTTCTGCTGGAAAATAGTGTTGCTCTGCACAGAACTCTAGTAAGAGGCGACCGTTATCATTACAGCTGCCAAAACCATGTTTGCCTAGTACTCCTTTCCAGGCTTCAAAGTTCTTACCTACTCGGGCGTTGAAGTCACCAAGGTTTATGATCTTATCTTCTATAGGAACTTTTTGAGTGAGGTGACGGAGGTCAGAGTAGAATTTTTCTTACATCTGGCCTCGTCCGGGCTGGTCTAAAGGCTACTGCATGAAGTATCTCTCATTTAATTTCTTCAAAGGCTCATGGTTGCTCAGGGCTCCATTTAAAATCATTCTTCTTCCGGGTCACAGGATAGAGAGGGCTTACAATCAAACTGTAATTTCGGATGTGTATTCTCCAGAACCCTACAACACCCAGGATAGTTTGTGTTTCCCTCTTATTAGCTGGTAGAGAAATTGATGTTATCTTGTTGATCACATCTGTGGGGATCTAGCGATGTCCATCTTGCCATTTTATTCCCCAAAATTGAATCTCCTGTGCAGCTCCCTTGACCTTACTCCGTTTTACAGCAAAACCAGCTTTTAGCAGGATTTGGATTATTTTCAACCCTTTCTCTCAAAACTTCTTCCCCTGTATCACCCCACATGATAATGTCATCAATGTATTGCAGGTGTTCTGGAGCTTTCCCCTGTTCCAGTTCAGTCTGGATCAGCCCATGGCTCCATCCCTGGCAGTGTTCAAGACCAGGTTGTATGAGGCCTTGGGTGATATGGTTTAGTGTGAGGTGTCCCTGCCCATGGCAGGGGGGTTGGAACTTGGTGATCTTAAGGTCCTTTCCAACCCTAACTATTATCTAATTCTATGATAGGGCTGTGTTTACACCCCTGGGGCAGCCAGTTCCAAGTGTACTGGACGCCCCTCCAAGTAAAAGCAAACTGTGGCCTGCACTCTGCTGCCAAAGGAATTGAGAAAAGTGCATTGGCAATTTCAGTTGTGGCATCCCACTTGGCTGCCTTTGACTCCAGTTCATACTGAAGTTCTAGCATGTCTGGTACGGAAGCACTCAATGGTGGTGTGACTTCATTCAAGCCATGATAATCTACTGTCAGCCTCCTCTCTCTGCTAGGCTTTTGCACTGGCCGTATGGGGCTATTAAAGGGCGAGCGGGTCCTACTGATCACTCCTTGGCTCTCCAGTCTATGGATCAGCTTATGGATGAGAATCAGGGAGTCTTGGTTGGTGCAGTATTGCTGCCGGTGCATTGTTGTGGTTGCTATTGGCACTTGTTGTTCTTCGACCTTCAGCAACCCCACAACAGTAGGATCCTCTGAGAGACCAGGCAAGGTAAACAGCTGCATAATTCTCTCCAAAGCAGCAGTACCAAAAGCCCATCGATGCCCTTTTGGGTCTTTGAAGAACCCTCTCCTGAGGTGGTCTATTCCAAGGATTCATGGAGCCTCTGGACCAGTCACAATGGGGTGCTTTTGCCACTTCCTCCCAGTCAGGCTGATTTCAGCCTCCAGCACAGTTAACTCTTGGGATCCTGCTGTCACTCCAGAAATATAGATGGGTTCCACCCCTTGACAGCTTGATGGCATCAGGGTACACTGTTCACCGGTATCTACTAGAGCCTTATACTTCTGTGGGACTGATGTGCCAGGCCATCTGAATCACACAGTCCAGTAAATCCGATTGTCCCCTTCCTCCACCTGGCTGGAGGCAAGGCCCATCTAATAGTGGTCACAACATTGGTCACTTACGTCATTCAGACAGGGATTATTCTTCGTTATCACAAGAGCTGAAGTAAAATCAGCCCTTTCACTCCATCTGGAAACCTGCTCACCAGAGACTGAAGCTGCAGCTTTCATGGGATGATCATCCTTGACCTTTGTTCTCTTCAATTCACGCACCTCTTCCTCCAGAGCTGAAGTAGGTTTTCCATCCCTCTTTCTCATGTCTTCTCCATGATCTCGCAGGTAAAACCATAGGGTTTCCCATTAAGTGTTCCTCCTGTATCTTCTCTTTTGAGTAGAAGGACACCTTTTGTTAACAGCTGAGACGTGTGTTGGTACCTGTCTGTAGCTGGATATATCGGATAGGCCGCCTCTCAATTGTTTGAACTCCTGGGACAGTATTTCCACAGCTGAAATGATGGAAGGGGTGAGATTGCCTTTGAACTCTCGGAGTTGACAAATCATTTCATCCACTCTTTGTGATGCTATGTCATTCCAGGTTACTGTTGCCAATGAGTGGTCATATGATGATGGTGCACTGTATGTAATTTTCCACCTCATGGGGTCGTGTATATTTGACTTCATCTGGATCTACAGGTGCATTCCCTGCATCCGGCCTGTGATAGAGCATCTCTACAATGTCTGATTCCCTCAGAGAGTAGATGCCTTTCTCTAGAGTAGTCCACTTGGCTGAACGACTCATAACATTGTCCTTGTGCGGAAACCTTTTTTTCACAGCTGCTAAGAGCTGCCTTCAAAGGCTGGGGGACTGTTTCTCTTTTGCAATTGCTTTGTCAATTCCCCCTTCCCTAGCAAGTGATCCCAGCTACCCAGCTTCCCTACCTTCTAGTTTGTGTCCATCAGCCCCATTGTCCCAGCATTGGAGCAACGGGGTGATAATGTGCTCCACTGGTTGATGGGTAAAATCTTTTTGCATATTCCGTATCTCGGTTGATGTCTGGGTTCGAGAAGTCACCTCTTCTTCTTCCTCTTCCTCTGATTCACTCTTGTTCAGAGGGTAGTGAGCGCATTGCTACTTCATCTTTCTTCACTGTATGGGTTGCTTTTTGTGCCTCTTTTTTGCTTTTGCCATTTCGTGCATGGGCAACTGATATTGGCACTAATTGGTCCTCTCGTTTAGCTGCAGTGATTATCACTGTGGCTGGAGAGGCTGCATTATCTGTTGTCAGGGTTGGTGCAGCCACTGTGCTTGAGGTTTGAGTAGCCACCGCAGCTGCACTGTCTGCTGCTGTCGGGGTTTGGGTAGCAGCTGTACTTGTTGCTGCTGTTGGTGTAGTTAGTGAGCTTGGAATTGTATTGGCTGCACTGTCTGTTATGGTCAGAGTGTGGGTAGCTGATATACTTGTCACTGGAGCTGGTGTAACTGCTGTGATTGGAGCTGGAGTACCTACACTGTGTTGCGGTTGGAATTTGAATAGCTGCTGTACTTGTCGCTGGTGTTGGTATAGCTGCTGTATTTGGAGTTGGAGTAGCTGCGTTGTCTGTTGCTTTGCCATCAGATCCAGAGACTTCTTTTTCTCTTTGAAGGTGCTGCATAGTATTGAACAGGGTTCTGTAAGCATAGATCAAGCCCCAGCACATTGCCATGATTTCTCCCTCTCTAGTATGACCAGGATAACACCACACCTCATTTAAGTGTTTTACTAATTTGTCTGGATTTTGCACTTGTTCAGTGGTGAGATTCTAAGCACTGGAGGGCGCCACTGGCATAGATACTTGCCCATACTATCCCACACACCCTGCCACTCATGACTGTCCAGCCTCAGGGAAAATCTCTTGGTCCTTCTATATTGTCGTCTAACCCTAGACAAGACCCAAACACAACACTGATTAACTTTTGAGATCACACAAAATGGCCCTGGTTAAAGCACACTCTGTATGTGTACCTACATGGTGATCCCCATCACAAACAGCAGGCAGGTCTCTAGGCCATTCAACACCTTCAGAACTCTCAAATGATGCTGTAAATAGTCTGGTGGGGGGGGCTGGGAAGGTAAGGGAATGTCTCCTTCATCGGTTGACCACCTAAGGAGGAAAAAACAGATGTGTAATTGCTAAACACTTCCATTATATGCATCCCAAAATATGGAGGTGATGACCACACTGGGAGTGTTCAATGAGTCTACTGTAATACAAGTCATTGCCATAAAGTCCATCAAAACAAGAACCTTAGCCCAAGCCCCCCAGCTGATCAACGCTAAAACATCAAATACCAGCTCTGAGTAAGACACAACATGCTGAAACTCCCAGATCAAGAGCAACAACCTTGCGAGCCAATATATCAGCCTTGTGATGAGTAGTCACTCATCATATACATAAATGCTTATCACAAATAAAATTAGACACACTCTGTTCAGATCTGCCGTTATCTCAACCCTTTGTGCCCCACGTTGGGTGCCACAATGAACTGTTGTGGTTTAAGCCTAGCCAGTAACTCGGAACCATGCAACAGCTCGCTCACTTCCCCCCTGCTTCCTCCCCCCACTCCCAGATGTATGGGGAGGAGAACTGAAAGAATGTAACTCCTACAGTTTGAGATAAGAGCATTCCAGTGACTAAGGTATAACACAGAACCACTACTGCTAACACCAATAATAATAATGATAAGGGAAATGAAATAAGAAGGGAAGAGAATACAGCTGCTCACCACCCACAGACTGATACCCAGACTGACCCAAGCAGCGATCTAGACCTTCCGGGTAACTGCACCCAGTTTATATACTGGGCATGGCGTGCTGTGGTATGGAATACCTCTTTGACTAGTTTGGGTCAGGTGTCCTGTCTCTGCTTCCTCCTGACTTACCCTCCTTCCTGGCACAGCATGAGACTCACAAAGTCCTTGGTCAGAGTAAACATTACTTAGCAACAACTAAAATCATTGGTGTTATCAGCGTTGTTCCCAGGCTGAAAGTCAAAACACAGCATTGTGCCAGCTCCTAAGAAGGAGAAAAATGACTGCTACTGCTGAACCCACGATACCCAGTCTCAAGGGAGGTGTGCCCAGTCTCAAGGGCGGTTAGCCTACCAGGGGCACGGGTCATGGATGTTGCAGAGAGGCTGCCTGGTCTAGTAGGTTCCACTGACTATTGCCTGCTTCTAGTCATCCATGTGGGTGCTAGTGACATAGATAGCAGTAGCCCAGAGAACTTTATGAAGGACGACAGAGGCCTGGGAGAGGTAGCTAAAGGCTCTGATGCTCTGAGAGTCTTTTCATCAATTCTCCAGGATAAAGGGGAGGACCTTTAAAAGTCTAGGCAGATTTGGCAGGTTAATAAATGGTTAGAACACTGGTGCCAAAGTCAGGGGTTTTGGTATTTAGAACATGGGAATCAATTTGGGAGGCCAGGTCTACTGAAGCTGGTGTGACAAGTTTTGGTAGGAGGCTTGTCAGGCTGGTAAAGAAAGCTTTAAACTAGATGCGATGGGGGAGGGGGCAATCATTCTGTCCCAAAGCTCCCAGTCAGTTGCCAGCACCTATAATAAATGCTCAGAGCAATATAGAGATATTCCAGCTGCTCCAGCCAGTGAGCTGTTTCCATTTGGAACTCGACTCAGATGCCTCTATACAAACATACGTAGTATGGAGAACAAACAAGAGGAAGCAGTGATAGCTGCACATCTACTATCATATGATATAATAGTGTCGTGGTTTCAAACCAGTCAGGCAGCTTGTTCACTCACTCCCCCCCTTCTTGCCCTCCCCCTACTCCCAGAGGGACAGAGAGGAGAATCGAAAAGAATGCAACTCCCACAGGTTGAGATAAGAACAGTTTAGTAACTGAAGTATAACACAAATCACTACTGCTACCACCAATAATAATAATAATAAAGGAAATAACAAGGGAAGAGAAAACAATACCTCACCACCTGCCAACCCATAACTCGCACCCCCAGCCTGACCAAGCACTGACCACTACCTTGTCCAACCCCGCAGTCCCTTGCCCTTCCAGGTAACTCTCCATTACATCCTGGGCATGATGTGCTGTGGTATGGAATACTTCTTTTGTCAGTTTGGGTCAGGTGTCCTGTCTCTGCTTCCTCCCGGCTTCCCCTCCTCCCTGGCAGATCATGAGGCTCAGAAAAGTCCTTGGCCAGACCAAACATTTGAGCGTTATCAGCTCTGTTCCCAGGCGGAAAGTCAAAACCACAGTGCTGCGCCAGCTACTAAGGCGAAAAAATGACTGCTACTGCTGAACCCAGGACAAATAGGTATCACAGAAACATGGTGGGTTGGATACTATGACTGGAGTATTGGAATGGAAGGTTACAGGCTCTTCAGAAAAGACAAGCCCAGCATACAGGGAGGGGGAGTTGCTATTTATGTTAGGGATAGGCTGGAGAGTATGGAACTCTGTCTGGGAACAAGGAATCTGTTAACAGAGAGCTTGTGGGTCAGGGTAAAAGGGAGAGCTACAATGGGGGACATTAATGTGGGGATCTGTTACAGACCGCCTGATCAAGAGGACTCTGTGGATGAAACGCTCTAAAGACAAATTGGAACAGCCTCACTCTCAGGCACTCTCAGTCTTCATGGGGGACTTCAACCATCCTGATATCTGTTGGATGGACGGTACAGGCCAGCGTAAGCAATCCAGGAGGTTCCTCGATTGTGTGGAAGACAACTTCCTCCTGCAAGAAATAGAGGAGCCGACAAGGAGAGTTGCCATACTTGACCTCGTGCTCACCAACAGGGAAGAGGTGGTTGGAAATGTGACACTCCAGGGCAGCCTTGATTGGAGCAATCATGAGGTGGTGGAGTTTGAGATCCTCAGGACAGTGAGAAGAGCATGCAACAAGCTCAATGCTCTGGACTTCCAGAGAGCAGACTTTGGCCTCTTCAGCATCCTGCTTAGAAAGGTTTCATGAGATATATCCCTAGAGGACAGGGGAGCCCAAGACTCCTGGCTGATATTCAAGGATCACCTGCTACAAGCTCATGAGTGTTACATCCCAACTAGAAGGAAGTGCAGAAGGACGGCCAGGAGACCTTCATGAATGCATAAGGAGCTGCTGAGGAAACTTAGAAGGAAACAAGAAGCTTATGAAAGGTGGAAGCAAGGACAGGTGACCCGGGAAGAATACAGGGCTGTTGTCTGTGAAGCTAGGGACCAGGTTAAGAAAGCTAAGGCCCAGTTAGAATTAAACTCGGCTAGGGATGTGAAAGATAACAGGAAGGGATTCTATAGGTACATTGTGAATAAAAGGCAAACTAGGGACAACAGGCACCTCTGTGCATGGCAAAATCTTGGAGCAGATTCTCCTGGAAGGCATGCGAAGGCACATGAAAAACAACAAGGTGCTGGGTGACAGCCAGCATGGCTTCACTAAGGGGAAATCCTGCCTGACCAATTTGGTGGCCTTCTATGATGGGGCTACAGAACTGATGGACAGGGGTAGTACAGTTGACATCATCTACCTGGACTTCTGCAAAGCGTTCGACACTGTCCCACATGACATCCTTGTCTCTAAATTGGAGCGACATCAATTTGATGGATGGACCACTTGGTGGATAAAGAACTGGCTGGCTGAGCGCACACAAAGAGTTGTGGTCAAAGGCTCAATGCCCAGCTAGAGACCAGTAGCGAGTGGTGTCCCTCAGGGATTGGTGTTGGGACTGGTCTTGTTTAACATCTTTGTCGCTGACATGGACAGTGGGATTGAGTGCGCCCTCAGCAAGTTTGCCGATGACACCAAGCTGTGTGGTTCGGTTGATACCCTGGAGGGAAGGAATGGCATCCAGAGGGACCTTGACACACTTGTGAGGTGGGCTGATGCCAACCTCATGAAATTTAACCATGCCAAGTGCAAGGTCCTACACCTGGGTCAGAGCAATCCCAGGCACAGATACAGGTTGGGCAGAGAAGAGATTCAGAGCAGCCCTGCGGAGAAGGACTTGGGGGTGCTGGTTGATGAGAAAATGAACATGAGCAGGCAGTGTGCACTTGCAGCCCGGAAAGCCAACCGTATCCTGGGCTGCATCAAAAGGAGCGTGACCAGAAGGTTGAAGGAGGTGATCTTTCCCCTTTACTTGTGAGACCTCACCTGGTGTATTGTGTGCAGTTCTGGTGTCCTCAACATAAAAAGGACATGGAACTGTTGGAACAAGCCCAGAGAAGGGCCACGAGGATGATCAGGGGACTGGAGCACCTCCTGTATGAAGACAAGCTGAGGAAGTTGGGGCTGTTCAGCCTGGAGAAGAGAAGGCTGCATGGAGACCTCATAGCAGCCTTCTAGTATCTGAAGGGGGCCTATAGGGATGCTGGGGAGAGACTCTTCATTAGAGACTGTAGTGATAGGACAAGGGGTAATGGGTTAAAACTTAAACAGGGGAAGTTTAGATTGGATATAAGGAGGCAATTCTTTCCTGTTATGGTGGTGAGGCACTGGAATAGGTTGCCCAGGGAGGCTGTGAATGCTTCATCCCTGGCAGTGTTCAAGACCTGGTTGGACGAGGCCTTGGGTGAGATGGTTTAGTGTGAGGTGTCCCTGCCCATGGCAGGGGGGTTGGAACTTGATCTTAAGTTCCTTTCCAACCCTGACTATTCTATGCTTCTATTCTATGATTCTATAGTGAATAATTCCTAAGATATGCTTCTGTGGCTTAGTTATGTTCTGATAACTAATTTAAAAGCATAAAATTTGGGCCTGTGGAAGGCAGAAAAGAACTGTCAGCTTTTTTGAGAAAAAAAGGTGAACTGCTTTTATCAGATAAAATTGCTTAACAGTAAAGTTAATGATTACAATGAAACATTAATTTTCACAGGTTATTGGCTTGTGCAAAAAGCTCTGAACTGTCAACTTCAAGTTCACAGGTTGATTCTGATAATGCTTTCTCTGTGTTCCTGGTATGTTTTTGCAGGTAAAATAGTGGCCCTGAGTGCAGGACACCAGCTCAGCTTTTTAGGACCATATCCTCCTTTATCACCATAACTATTTGTCAGTGGCAGATAGTGTTTGTGAAATACCTAGGCAACCAGACTATAATGTAAGCTCAGGGACGATATGGTGATGCCAGAGTCATTGGAATGTACAGGAGAAGGAAAAACATGAGGATAGCTGTCATTGCTTATGGTTTAGCTATGGTGGGGACTGGAGCTGGAAGGGTATGCTAATAAGAGAGTAAGAATACTCTTCGGTGTCTTTGTAAGTGGGCTTAGTTCCAAATCCCACTGATGCCCTACTTGAGCACCATTAGAAAAATGTTTTTGGGTCTCAGATAAGATTATCTGCATATGTATGGCATCTGCTTCTGTATTGTTCTAGATGTACTGGGGCTGACAAAAATTCATTAATTTCAGGACTGAGGGATCAGGCAGTTCTTCAGAGTCTGGTATCTGCTTTTCTTAGGTGACCTCTGGCATATGAAAGTTTTCTGTTTGTTGGTGGAACCAAGTGATAACATTCCTCTGTGGGTAGTGAAGGGCTTATTTCTCCTTTATTGTTTCAGTTTGGAGTTTTTTTATCTTGCTTGATTGACAGAATGTTGAAATGCTAAATATTAATCTACTTTGTAAAAGAATTTGAATATGACCACTTCTTTTTTCTTTCCCCTATACAATCTATTCATCTCCATTGAATTTTTGTCCTAAAGTATGTCCAGAGCATTGTAAAATAGCACCAAATTCATTGACTACCACTAATAAAGTGATTGACTTACTTCCTGGAAAAAGGCTTCTCTGCTGTCATTAGTGTTTTAAATTAATCCTGGAAATAAGAAATACACATTCTTAACACCTCAACACTGTGTATATAGTACATTTGTGGTTTTGTTTTATTTTGTTTTTTTTTGTTGTTGTTTTTTTGTTTTTTTTTGTTTCACAGGATTTATCTGGGGAAGGCTACAGAGACACTATTGGTGATGAGCACTTTCATCTAGAAGGTATGTAAAAAAATTTATTGGTTAATATTAAGGGATATTGGAGTAATTAGTGAACAAGTCAGTGTGAGAATGCATATATGAGTGTGCGGTTCTTGATATACTGATGCATCTTTTGCCTGACAGAACTGTTAAGGTGGGAATACTGTTTCTGTATCTCCTACCACTGTCCTCTTAGTATAAAAAAAAGTCACTCACTTGTATCATAGGGACTGAGTATTTTAATTGAAGGTCTCACAATATTTTCTAGGTACTTCTTTTGGCAGTGGTAGCAGTAGTGAATATCATTGTCCCCAGCAGAGGTGGTAAATGCAATCACTGAAAATGTTAGCATTGGGTTTTATGATATACATATACTGTGCACTCTTCTGGGTTACACAAATCAGACTCAGGAACTCCTGCATTAATTTCTAGTAAGGACCAGAGACTCATACTCTATACATGTCTCTTGAATATGAATGGAATTGTTATTGCCTCAAAGAACTTCTTTCCAAGGCTCATCTCATCTCTTCCTCTGTGATCAGGCCTCTCCTTGAAGCGGAGATGGAATTGTTGTGGTGGGAAGGGCTTTTGGGGACCTTGAGTACTGACAGAGAACACATCTGAGGTACCTTGAACACCAGCTGGGCAAGTGGGGATTGATGAATTGAAAAGATCAATTTGAGGACATTATTGCTCATTCTTTAAAAAAAAAACAAGGAAAGGGGACTTCAGAAACTCTGTAGTGTAACACATGGCTGCATGGGTCAGTGTGCTAGACTTATAAGATAGGCTAGTGAAAACAATATGCCCAACTTATTTGGAGCAATGAACTGTGCCAAGCTTAACTGGGGGTCGTGGTTTAAGCCTAGCCGTAAATCAGAACCACACAGTCTCTGTTGCACTCCCCCCCCCCCGCTTCCGGAAGGGAGGGGGAGGAGAACTGAAAGAATGTAACTCCCATGGGTTGAGTCCAGTAACTAAGTCCAGTAACAGTCCAGTAACTAAGGTATAACACAAAACCACTACTGCTACCACCAGTAATATCAATGATAAGGGAAATAACAGGGGAAGATAATACAACCACTCACCACCCGCAGACTGATACTCAGCCTGACCGAGCAGTGATCTAGCCCTTCTGGGTAACTGCCCCCAGTTTATATACTGGGCATGACATGCTGTGGTATAGAATATGCCTTTGGCTAGTTTGGGTCAAGTGTCCTGTCTCTGCTTCCTCCTGGCTTCCCCTCCTCCCTGGCAGAGCATGAGACTCAGAAAGTCCTTGGTCAGAGTAAACATGACTTAGCAACGACTAAAAACATGGGTGTTGTTCCCAGGCCGAAAGTCAACAACACAGCACTGCACCAGCTACTAAGAAGGAGAAAAATGACTGCTACTGCTTAATCCAGAACACTGGGAAATTTATGTCCTTTTATAATCCAATAATTTGTTTCTGGTGGTAGAGACTTCTGTATAAACAGAACTTGAAAGATTCTCTATGTTAAGAATGTCTGCCAGTTCCTTATCTGTGAAATGTGTTAATATGTTGTGTTTCTTGGATCCCACGTTTCTATCATGTCTATAGTTTACAAAGAATGATCCTTCATATGTGCCTGTAACATAGGAGCTCGACTTCAGCTGGTGCGTGTAGGCTACTATTAAATACAAAAGCAAGATATACTTGCCATGATTGAGTCAGTATTTGTTAGTATTTAACTTGACCACAGTTTCCCTTTTGGCTCATAGCAGGATGCAACTCTAATAAAAGTTGGGGTGTTAATTTTCAGAATTATAGGAGAATCTACTTAACACAAGAGATTAAATGACAGTGAGGTGAATAATTTAATTTTCCTGTGTCTCATTCTACCTTTCCTTGTCTCTAATTCTTTCTTAATTTTTTGTGTAGAATTGTCTTGCATAGCACGCATAGTATCTGATATCTATTATTCCCAAACTAGTCAGCAATACTATTGGGTTTTTATCAGAGTGTAAAACCTTTTAGGCTATTGTAAGTTCAGTATTTCAGCATTTCAGCAGTTTTACATTATTACTTCTGATGCATCTCATTTCTCGTTAAGTAGCTGAGGAGTGCAGAAAAAATTTAGGACAGGCGGTCCTTCCTTTGTGTGCTGCCACCAGGGAAGAGCTGTTCTGTGGCATCTTTCCAGCTAGGAATCAGGTAACTGTTCCACCCAGTGCTCAAGCAAACAAATGCAGATTGCCAAGGCTTGGTCCTCATCCCTTCTGCTCTCAGATCTCCAGGCTGTGCTTTCTATGCGGGGGACAGTGTTAGCCAGCTCCATCTTGAGTGGGATAAAAAAAACCTCCTAATTAACAGATGAGACTAGAAGCATTGTGTTAAAGCGGGATGCTTTCACACTTTTTGTATAATTTGTACTTTTTACAGGCATAATATAATTGGATGATTGTGATAGTGCTATCATAAAACTGTGATATTAGCGTAAAGTGAGGCTGAAACACAATTCGAGACATTTCTTAGGGCACGGCTTGAATTCTATATGGCTTAGGTACATGATCATAGAATCACAGAATAGTTAGGATTGGAAAGGACCTTAAGATCATCTAGTCCCATGGGCAGGGACACCTCACACTAAACCATGTCACCCAAGACTCCATCCAAGCCTGCCTTGAACACCGCCAGGGATGGAGCATTCAACAACTTCCCTGGGCAACCTATTCCAGTGCCACACCACCCTAACAGTAAAGAACTTCCTCCTTATATCCAGTATAAATTTCCCCTGTTTAAGTTTGAATCCATTACCCCTTGTCCTGTCACTACAGTCCCTAATGAAGAGTCCCTCCCCAGCATCCTTATAGGCCCCCTTCAGATACTGGAATGCTGTTATGAGGTCTCCATGCAGCCTTCTCTTCTCCAGGCTGAACAGCCCCAACTTTCTCAGTCTATCTGCATATGGGAGGTGCTCCAGTCCCCTGATCATCCTCGTGGCCCTTCTCTGGACTTCTTCCAACAGTTCCATGTCCTTTTTATGTTGAGGACACCATAACTGTACACAATACTCCAGAAGAGGTCTCACAAGAGCATAGTAGAGGGGCAGGATCACCTCCTTGGACAGGCTGGTCACACTCTTTTTGATGCAGCCCAGGATACAGTTGGCTTTCATGGCACACTGCGCATTTGACCACAGCTCTTTGCATGCGGCCATCTAGCCAGTTCTCTATCCCCCTAGTGGTCCACCTATCAAATTGATGTCTCTCCAATTTAGAGACAAGGATGTCATGTGGGACAGTGTCGAACGCTTTGCAGAAGTCCAGGTAGATGACGTCAACTGCACTGCCCCTGTCCATCAGTTCCATAGCCCCATCATAGAAGGCCACCAAATTGGACAGGCAGGATTTCCCCTTAGTGAAGCCATGCTGGCTGTCACCAAACACCTTGATGTTTTTCATGTGCCTTAGCATGCCTTCCAGGAGAATCTGCTCCTGGATTTTGCCAGGCACAGAGGTGAGACTGACTGGTCTGTAACTCCTCGGGTCATCCATTTTCCTCTTCTTGAAAATGGGGGTTATATTTCCCTTTTTCCCGTCATCAGGAACTTCACCTGACTGCCGCGATTTTTCAAATATGATGGCCAGCGGCTTAACAACTTCATTTGCCAGCTCCTTCAGGACCTGTGGATGGATTTCATCAGGTCCCATGGACTTGTGCATGTTCAGGTTTTTAAGGTGGTCTCGAACCAGACCCTCTCCTACAGTGGGCCTGAGGTTTTCATTCTCACAGTCCCTGCGTGTGCCTTCCAAGCCTTGGGTGGCGCGGTCAGAGCCGTTGCCAGTGAAGACCATGGCAAAGAAGTTATTCAGAACCTCAACCTTCTCCAAATCCAGGGTAGCCGGTTCTCCCAATAGCTTCCTGAGGGGGCCTACATTGTCCCTTGTCTTTTATTCGCTACATACCTATAGAATCCCTTCCTGTTATCCTTAATACCCCTAGCCAAGTTTAATTCTAACTGGGGCTTAGCTTTCCTGACCTGGTCCCTAGCTTCCCAGACAACATCCCTGTATTCTTCCCAGTCCACCTGTCCTTGCTTCCATTCTTTATAATCCTCTTTTTTCCTTTGAATTTTCCTGAGCAGCTCCTTATCCATCCAAGGAGGTCTCCTGGCCCTCCTGCTGCACTTCCTTCTAGTTGGGATGCAACACTCCTGAGCTTGCAGCAGTTGATCCTTGAATATCAACCAACAGTCTTGGCCCCCCCTGCCCTTTAGGGCTATATCCCATGTAACCTTACTGAGCAGGTTCCTGAAGAGGCCGGAGTCTGCTGTCTTGAAGTCCAGGGCTGTGATCTTGCTGCACACTCTTCTCACCTTGCCACAGTGCAGCACCCATATGGGTTTCCCTATGCATTGGCAGTTGCTCTTCTTCCATTCCTGTAACCATCCCCACAGGGTGGTTGCCACCATCCAGGAGTTAGTATAGAGTTAAAGTACTGACCATGTTTTTGTTCAGCAATGTCCAAGGCCAGCTGGATGGCTTTCACCTTGGCAAACAGACTCAATTCACCCTCTCCTTCAGCAATTTCTGCAACTTGTCGTCAGGGACTCCATACAGCTACCTTTCTTCTCTGATGCTTTCCCACAATATGACAGGACCCATCAGTAAACAAGGCTTTTTGCTTTTCACTTTCTGACAGTTTATTATGTGGGGGGACTCTTCAGCACACATCATCTCCTCCTCTGCTGACATTCCAAAAGCTTTGCCCTCTGCCCAGTCCACGATGTCTTCTAGAATTCACGGAAGATTGAGATTTCCTATTCGAGCTCTTTGTCTAATTAGTGCAGTTCACTCATTTCATGTGGCACTGGTTGCATGATGTGTAGAGGAGACCCTGCCTTTAAACATCCAGCCCTACATGGGCAACCGGGGAGCCAGGAAGAGCTGTGCTTCAGTGCCAATCACTTCTGAAGCAGCTCGAATCCCTTCACAGGCTGCCAGATTCTCTTTTTCAGTTGGGGTATGGCTGGCCTCTGATCCTCTCTCTCTCCTTGTCTCAAAAAGCTGAGAAGTCGACCTCAAATCTCCCCTTTTTCCCAGAGGCTCAAGGTAGGACCATTCTCCCCGGCTGTGGTGTAGAGTACATTTTTTACATCTGCCCGGTCCAAACTGGTCTAATGGCTACTGCATGAACTATCTCATTTAATTTCTTCAAATGCTCATGGTTGCCGGGGTCCCCATTTAAAATCATTCTTCTTCGGGGGCCCATGACAGAGAGGGCTTACAATCAAAGGGTAATTTCAGATATGCATTCTCCCGAACCCCACAACAATCAAGATAGACAAAACCAGCTTTTAGTAGGATTTGGATTATTTTTCTCCCTTTCTATCAAGCTTCTTCCACTGTATCACCCCACATGATAATGTCATCAATGTATTGCAGGTGTTCTGGAGCATGCCCCTGTTTCAGCGCAGTCTGGATCAATCCATGGCAGATGGTAGGGCTGTGTTTCCACCCCTGGGGAAGTCAGTTCCAAGTGTACTGGACGCCCCTCCAAGTAAAAGCAAACTGTGGCCTGCATTCTGCTGCCAAAGGAACTGAGAAAAAGTGCATTGGCAATTTCAATTGTGGCATCCCACTTGGCTGCCTTTGACTCCAGTTCATACTGAAGTTCTAGCATGTGCGGAACAGCAGCACTCAGTGGTGGTGTGACTTCATTCAGGCCATGTTAATCGACTGTCAGTCTCCTCTCTCCGTTAGGCTTTTGCTCTGGCCACATGGGGCTATTAAAGAGTGAGCGAGTCCTACTGATCACTCCTTGGCTCTCCAGTCTATGGAACAGCTTTTGGAGGAGAATCAGGAAGTCTTGGTTGGTGCAAAATTTTCCCCTTCCTCCACCTGGCTGGAGGCAAGGCCCATCTAATAGTGGTCACAACATTGATCACTTACGTCATTCAGACAGGGATTATTCTTCGTTATCACAAGAGCTGAAGTAAAATCAGCCCTTTCACTCCATCTGGAAACCTGCTCACCAGAGACTGAAGCTGCAGCTTTCATGGGATGATCATCCTTGACCTTTGTTCTCTTCAATTCACGCACCTCTTCCTCCAGAGCTGAGGTAGGTTTTCCATCCCTCTTTCTCATGTCTTCTCCATGATCTCGCAGGTAAAACCATAGGGTTTCCCATTAAGTGTATCTCCTGTATCTTCTCTTTTGAGGAGAAGGACACCTTTTGTTAACAGCTGAGACGTGTGTTGGTACCTGTCTGTAGCTGGATATATCGGATAGGCCACCTCTCAATTGTTTGAACTCCTGGGACAGTATTTCCACAGCTGAAATGATGGAAGGGGTGAGATTGCCTTTGAACTCTCGGAGTTGACAAATCATTTCATCCACTCTTTGTGGTACTATGTCATTCCAGGTTATTGCTGCCAATGAGTGGTCATATGATGATGGTGCACTGTATGTAGCTTTCCACCACATGGGTCATGTGCATTCGACTTCATCTGGATCTACGGGTGCATTCCCTGAATATGGCCTGATAGATCATCTCTATAATGGCTGATTCCCTCAGAGAGTGGATGCCTGTCTTTAGCGTAGTCCACTTGGTCAAATGACTCATAACATCGTCCTCTTAGAGAAACTTTCTTTCACAGCTGCCAAAAGCCGCCGGCACGGCTGAGGGACTGTTTCTCTTTTGCAATTGCTTTGTCAATTCCCCCTTCCCTAGCAAGTGATCCCAGATGCCTATCTTCCCTACCTTCTAGTTTGTGGCTTTTGGCCCCATTGTCCCAGCATTGGAGCAACGGGGTGATAATGTGCTCCACTGGTTGATGGGTAAAATCTCTTCTCATCATCCGCAGCATCTTTTGAGGTCCAGGGTCACGAAGCCACCTCGTCTACTTCCTCTTCCCCTGATTCACATAATCATAATACTTGCTGAAATGATGTCCCGTGTAGTAAAGTGCATTGGGTCTTCATCTTTCTTCACTGTACAGGTTGCTCTTTGTGCCTGTTGTTTGCTTTTCTCCTGGTGTACAGGGGCAACTGATATTGGCATGAATTGGTCCTCTGGTTTAGCTACAGTGATTATCACTGTGGTTGGAATGGCTGCAGTATCTGTTGTCAGGGATAGTGCAGCCACTGTTCTTCGGTTTTCAGTAGCAGAAGCAGCTGCACTGTCTGTTGCTGCCGGTGTTTGAGTAGCTGCTGTACTTATCACTATGGTTGGTGTAGCTGCTGTACTTATCACTATGGTTGGTGTAGCTGCTGTATTTGGAATTGGAGTAGCTGCGTTGTCTGCTGCTTTGCCATCAGATCCAGAGAGATTGTTTCCCTTTGAAGGTGCTTGAGAGTGTTGAACAGGGCTCTGTACACCTAGGTCAAACCCCAGCACATTGCCATGATTTGTCCCTCTCTGGTATGACCGGTATGACAACACACCTTGTTTTCATTTTTCTGGATAATGCACTTGTTCAGTGGTGAGGTTCCAAAGCACTGGAGGGGCCCACTGGACTAGGTACTTGCCCATACTATCCCACACACCCTGCCACTCATGACTGTCCACCCTCGGGGAAAATCTCTTGGTCCTCCTATATTGTCGTCTAACCCTAGACAAGACCCAAACCCAACTCTGCTTAACTTTTGAGATCAGACAAAATGGCCCTGGGTAAAGCACACTCTGTATCTCTACCACTCCATGTCTTTATGAAGTGAACTAAGGTTCCTCCATCTTATCACTTGAACATTTATCTTTTCAGAGCAGGCTGTTTTCTCCCTGCTTGTGACATCTGAACCAGAAGAAGGAAAATCTCCCTCTCACAAAGACTGACTGGAAATGAGGCAATTTCCTACTTGTCTCAATGCAAACTCTTTAGAGCCCCATGGTATGTAGCTATCAGTCTACTTTTGGAGTTCAAGGTGAAATCCTTAAGCTCAGGAGACACCTAACCTATCACCGCAATTAGTTAGGTGATAATGTGATTTCTCATGTCACTGTTCTCCTGAAAAGTATGACTTAAATGTTTATACTAACCAGAAATCTTTCATCTCTGCGAGATCAGTTTAGTCTCGTACCTGTCAGAGGATCTACCTCTTATGCTGATAGCAATCTATTTTCTGTTTCATTTATCAGCCGAGGGTTATGCCTTGATTATCATTCTCTCAACAGAAGACTGGAGAAGATCCAAACCTTCTTAACTGAACATGATATCCAAAGTCTTGCTGAAAATAGTGACAGATCTTGAACTGCATCAACTTTTTATTTTTTTTAATGTTTCCCAAACCAGATTTATCCAAATCTCTAGAAGTAAGGTGTTCCTTTGTGTGATATCAGAAAGGACAAAATTATTCATGTCATCTTCTTGCCCATATATATTAGGGAGCCCTCCTGCATAGTTCAAAGCACATATTGTTGCTGAAAAAAATCTATCATATCTGTAAAGGAACTACTTGCAGCACTTTTCACATATTTACAAGACATCATGGAATTTCTAAACCTGCAAGGCGTGCTGTATTCAGCAAATCAGAAAAATAATTAATTATATTCTTAACAGTATCTGAAGGGGGCCTACAAAGATGCTGGAGAGGGACTCATCACTAGCGACTGTAGTGATAGGACAAGGGGTAATGGGTTCAAACTTAAACAGGGGAAGTTTAGACTGGATGCAAGGAAGAAGTTCTTTACTGTTAGGGTGGTGAGGCACTGGAATGGGTTGCCCAGGGAGGTTGTAAATGCTCCATCCCTGGCAATGTTCAAGGCCAGGTTGGATGAAGCCTTGGGTGGCATGCTTTAGTGTGAGGTGTCCCTGCCCATGGCAGGGGTGTTGGAACTAGATGATCTTAAGGTCCTTTCCAACCCTAACTATTCTATGATTCTATGATTTTACCAAGGTATGGTATTTACCCCAAATTATTTATAAACTTGTCAGAAAAGGAAAACCTGAATAAGCATTTAAACTAGTGCTAGCTAGCCTATTTGCCTGTGAGACCATATTTACCATACTTGGATAATCTCTTAGCTGTAATATATTCATATATTGTGCTGAGCTATGAATGGATAATAAAAGACAGTTATTTAAAACTGCATGCTCCTTTTTAGTTGCTGTGGTTTAAGTCCATCTGGTAACTCAGAACCATGCAGCTGCTCCCTCACTCCCCCCCCTTCTTCCCCCACTCCTGGAGGGATGAGGAGGAGAATCGAAAGAATGTAAATCCCACAGGTTGAGATAGGAAAAGTCCAATAACTAAAGTATAATACAAAACCACTACTACCACCAGCAATATTAATAATAAGGGAAATAACAAAGGGAGAGAATATAAAACTAAAAGGGGAAAAGAAAAAAACCCAAACAATAAACACAAGTGATGCACAATACAATTGCTCACCACCTGCTGATCGATACCCAGCCTGACCCAAGCAGTGATCTGGGCCTTTTGGGTAACTTCCCCCAGTTTCTATACTGGGCATGACTTGCTTTCATCACAGTACAGGAGCATGGTGGTGGAATTAGGAGGGAATGCTTTGTGAGACACTTTGTTTTGATAGAAAAACCTAACAAAGAGCACTGGGGAAGGGAACAGTCACCTCGTGCAGGATCTGCTCCTCAGTACTCTCAGCCATGTGAGCATGCCATGCCAATGTATTTGGGATGTTATCCCTTAACAGACAAAATACCAGTGTAGATGTCTTTTACCCATTGTGTACCTGTTGTGGTTTAAATCCAGTCAGGCAACTTGTTCACTCACTCCCAGTGAGTGGTGCTGGGCTGACAACATTCGAGGCCCCCCCCCCCCCCCCCACCGGGGCTCTCCCCTTCCCCGCTCCTGGAAGAACGGGGAGGAGGACCGAAAGAGTGCAACTCCTACGGGTTGAGACAAGAACAGTCCAGCAACCAATGTACAACACAAATCACCACCGCTACTACCAACTACAACAATGATAAGGGAAAATAACAAGGGAAGGGAATACGATACCACCGGCCAAGAAACGAGTCCCACCCGGAAGCCCGTGTTCTTCCGGGTAACTCCCAGTTACCCCCCACCTGGGCATGACGTGCTGTGGTATGGAATACCTCCCTGGCTAGCCCGGGTCAGGCACCCCATCTCTGCTTCCTCACAGCTTCCCCTCCTCCCTGGCAGAGCATGAGCCCCACAAAGTCCTTGGTCAGGGTAAACATCACTTAGCAACAACCGAAAACATCGGCTTCACCAACACTGTTCCCAGGCTGGAAGTCAAAACACAGCACTGCACCAGCTACCACAAAGGAAAAACTGCTGAACCCAGGACAGTACCTTTATGCATTTAAAAGTATTTTTGATGAGGGGTGGTTTGTTTTTTTTTTTTTTAAGTTGGTTGTCCACTGTTCCAGTGAAGTTAGGGGTCATACCAGACAGTTTTCATTTATTTTACATTCCCTAGACCAAGACTGTGAGGGGTTGCAAAAGAACTTCATACAAATGTTTCTGTCAGCTTAGTTAGAACTGTTCATGTGAGAAACTTGTCATGGTACAAATGAGCCGCTGAAACTCTAGAAGCATATTTAATAGTCATGAAGAACCATTGTCATTGTAACTCTCCTTGCTATGAAGGCCCATATTAACCTTCAATTTCTTGTTGATTTTAGAAGGAAAAATCAAGTCAGGATTAAGGTAGTGCCCTGGGTTCAGCAGTAGCAGCCATGTTTTTTCCTTTGTGGTAGCTGGTGCAGTGCTGTGTTTTGACTTCCAGACAGAGAACAGTGTTGGTGAAGCCGATGTTTTCAGTTGTTGCTAAGTGATGTTTACCCTGACCACGGACTCTGTGAGGCTCATACTCTGCTAGGGAGGAGGGGAAGCTGTGAGGAAGCAGAGACGGGGCGCCTGACCCGGGCTAGCCAGGGAGGTATTCCATACCACAGCACATCATGGCCGGGGTGAGGGGTAACTGGTAGTCACCCGGAAGGACAGGGGCTTCCGGGTGGAACTCGTTTTCTTGGCCGGTGGTATCGTATTCTCTTCCCTTGTTATTCTCCCTTATCGTTGTAGTTGATAGTAGCTGTGGTGATTTGTGTTGTACATTGGTTGGAGGGGAGCAAGGGCCAACACTGATCGTCCCATGAGAGCTACGGCTTCAGTCTCTGGTGAGCAGTTTCCCAGATGGAATGGAAGAGCTGATTTTACTCCAGCTCCTGTGATAATGAAGAATAATCCCTTTCAACACGACTTAAGTGTCCAATGCTGTGTCGACCATTAGAGGGGCCCTGTCTCCAGCCAGGTGGAGGTAGGGGACAATCGGATTTACTGGACTGTGTGGATCAGATGGCCTGGCACATCAGTCCCACAGAAGTATAAGGCTCTAGTAGATACCGGTGCACAGTGTACCCTGATGCCATCAAGCTGTCAAGGGGTGGAACCCATCTATATTACTGGAGTAACAGGAGGATCCCAAGAGTTGACTGTGCTGGAGGCTGAAATCAGCCTGACTGGGAGGGAATGGCAAAAGCACCCTATTGTGACTGGTCCAGAGGCTCCATGCATCCTCAGCATAGACTACCTCAAGAGAGGGTACTTCAAAGACCCAAAAGGGTACCGGTGGGCTTTTGGTATTGCTGCTTTGGAGACTGAGGAAATTGAGTAGCTGTCCACCTTGCCTGGTCTCTCAGAAGATCCCTCTGTTGTGGGGTTGCTGAAAGTTGAAGAGCAACAAGTGCCAATTGAGACCACAACAGTGCACCGGCGGCAATATCGCACCAACCGAGATTCCCTGATTCCCATCCATCAGCTGATCCGTAGACTGGAGAGTCAGGGGGTGATCAGCAGGACCCGCTCACCCTTTAATAGCCCCATATGGCCAGTGCGAAAGTCTAATGGAGAATGGAGACTAACAGTAGACTATCGTGGCCTGAATGAAGTCACACCACCCTTGAGTGCTGCCGTACCGGACATGCTAGAACTTCAGTATGAACTAGAGTCAAAGGCAGCCAAGTGGTATGCCACGATTGATATTGCCAATGCATTTTTCTCCATTCCTTTGGCAGCAGAGTGCAGGCCACAGTTTGCTTTTACTTGGAGGGGTGTCCAGTTCACTTGGAACCGACTGCCCCAGGGGTGGAAACACAGCCCTACCATTTGCCATGGACTGATCCAGACTGCACTGGAACAGGGGCAAGCTCCAGAACACCTGCAATACATTGATGACATTACTGTGTGGGGCGATACAGCGGAAGAAGTCTTTGAGAAAGGGAGGAAAATAATCCAAATCCTGCTGAAAGCTGGTTTTGCCATAAAACGGAGTAAGGTCATGGAACCTGCACAGGGGATTCAATTTTCGGGAAATAATTGGCAAGATGGACATAGACAGATCCCCACAGATGTGATCAACAAGATAACAGCAATGTCTCCACCAACTAATAAGAAAGAAATGCAAGCTTTCTTGGGTGCAGTGAGGTACTGGAGAATGCACATCCCAAATTACAGTTTGATTGTAAGCCCTCTCTATGATGTGACCGGAAAGAAGAATGATTTTAAATGGGGCCCTGAGCAACAACAAGCCTTTGAGCAAATTAAACGCGAGATAGTTCATGCAGTAGCCCTTGGACCAGTCCGGACCGGATCAGATGTAAAAAATGTGCTGTACACTGCAGCTGGGGAGAACGGTCCTACCTGGAGCCTCTGTCAGAAAGCTCCAGGGGAGACCCGAGGTCAACCCCTCGGCTTTTGGAGTTGGGGATATAAAGGATCTGAGGCCAGCTATACCCCAACTGAGAAAGAGATACTGGCAGCCTATGAAGGGGTTCGAGGTGCTTCGAAAGTGATTGGCACTGAAGCACAGCTCCTCCTGGCACCCCGGTTGCCCGTGCTGGGCTGGATGTTCAAAGGCAGGGTCTCCTCTACACATCATGCAACTGATGCTACATGGAGTAAATGAGCTGCACTAATTACACAACGAACTCGAATAGGAAATCTCAGTTTTCCAGGCATTCTAGAAGTCATCATGGACTGGCCAGAGGGCAAAGATTTTGGAATGTCACCAAAGGATGAGGCGGTGCATGCTGAAGAGGCCCCACCCTATAATAAACTGTCAGAAAGTGAAAAGCAGTATGCCTTGTTTACTGATGGGTCCTGCCATATTGTGGGAAAGCATCGGAGATGGAAGGCAGCTGTATGGAGTCCTGGATGATAAGTTGCAGAAACTGCTGAATGAGAAGGTGAATCGAGTCAGTTTGCTGAGGTGAAAGCCATCCATCAGGCCCTGGACATTGCTGAACGAGAAAAGTGGCCAGTACTTTATCTCTATACTGACTCATGGATGGTGGCAAATGCCCTGTGGGGGTGGTTGAAGCAATGGAAGCAGAGCAACTGGCAACGCAGAGGTAAACCCATCTGGGCTGCTGCACTGTGGAAAGATATTGCTGCCAGGATGCAGAACCTGGTGGTGAAGGTACGTCATGTAGATGCCCATGTACCCAAGAATCGGGCCACTGAGGAAAACCAGGACAACCAACAAGTGGATAAAGCAGCTAAGACTGAAGTGGCTCAGGTGGACTTAGATTGGCAACATAAAGGTGAATTATTTTTGGCCCGGTGGGCCCATGACACTTCAGGCCATCAGGGCAGAGATGCAACATATAGATGGGCCCGTGACCGAGGGGTGGACTTAACAATGGACACTATTGCCCAGGTTATTCATGAGGGTGAAACATGTGCTGCAATTAAACAAGCCAAGCGGTTAAAGCCTCTTTGGTATGGAGGACAGTGGCTGAAGTAAAAATATGGGGAGGCCTGACAGATGGATTCCCAACAACCCACCAAGGTAAGTGCCATGTGCTTACCATGGTGGAAGCAACCACCGGGTGGCTGGAAACATACGCTGTGCCCCATGCCACTGCCCGGAACACCATCCTGGGCCTTGAGAAACAGATTTTGTGGCGACACGGCACCCCAGAGAGAATTGAGTCAGACAATGGGACTCATTTCCGGAATAACCTTATAGATATTTGGGCCAAAGAGCATGGCATTGAGTGGGTATATCACATCCCCTACCATGCACCAGCCTCTGGGAAAATCAAACGGTACAATGGGCTGTTAAAAACTACACTGAGAGCAATGGGTGGGGGAACTTTCAAGCATTGGGATACACATTTACCAAAGGCCACCTGGTTGGTCAACACCAGAGGATCTGCCAACAGGGCTGGCCCAGCCCAGTCAGAACTTTTACATATTGTAGAGGGGGACTAAGTTCCCGTGGTGCATATGAAGAATTTGCTGGGGAAGACAGTCTGGGTTATTCCTGCTTCAGGTAAAGGCAAACCCACTCGTGGGATTGCTTTTGCTCAGGGACCTGGATATACTTGGTGGGTAATGCGGGAAGATGGGGAAGTCCGATGTATACCTCAAGGGGATTTGATTTTAGGGGAAAACAGCCAGTGAACTCAATTGTATGCTGTTGCCTGCTGTGTAATGCTTTTATAGCCCTTCAACTAGATGTCTCCAGGTCACCAGCGACTGGCCCTGACTTCCCTCCAGCCATCATCCCAACAGAGAATGAACTTTGAACATCATGGACCGAATGGACTCGGCAGCATTATAGGGATTGGTCCATGCACTAAGAAAATGATTTTTTCCTCTTGGTCTGTATGTATATGGATGTATAAATGTGGGAGAGCAATGGTGTATTGAAAATGTGGGATCTGAGCACGACGTGAATGGTATGGAATAAGGGGTGGATAATGTCCTGGGTTCAGCAGTAGCAGTCATGTTTTTTCCTTTGTGTTAGCTGTTGCAGTGCTGTGTTTTGACTTCCAGACAGAGAACAGTGTTGGTGAAGCCGATGTTTTCAGTTGTTGCTAAGTGATGTTTACCCTGACCAAGGACTCTGTGAGGCTCATGCTCTGCCAGGGAGGAGGGGAAGCTGTGAGGAAGCAGAGATGGGGCGCCTGACCCGGGCTAGCCAGGGAGGTATTCCATACCACAGCACGTCATGCCCGGGGTGAGGGGTAACTGGGAGTTACCCGGAAGGACACGGGCTTCTGGGTGGAACTCGTTTTCTTGGCCGGTGGTATCGTATTCTCTTCCCTTGTTATTTTCCCTTATCATTGTTGTAGTTGATAGTAGCTGTGGTGATTTGTGTTGTACATTGGTTGCTGGACTGTTCTTGTGTCAACCCGTAGGAGTTGCACTCTCTCGATCCTCCTCCCCGTTCCTCCAGGAGCGGGGAAGGGGAGAGCCCTGGTGGGGGGGGGACACAGACCTCGATTGTTGTCAGCTCGGCACCACTCACTGGGAGTGAGTGAACAAGTTACCTGACTGGGTTTAAACCACGACAGGTAGCCAAACAAATGTTGTCTCTCGTTTTATGGGGGTCTTCTTTGGCCTTATCTTTGAACTTTCAGGAATATGGAATTGTATTTATGGACAAAGTGAGTATAAAGCAAATGACCTTTCTTCAAATACACTTCAAAGTTCTGTATTGTAGCTAATTATTTTAATATGTGCCTTCATTGATAAAACACTATACAGAAACCTCCTTCGGAACAATCCCTCCTTCTCTGATATGAGACAAGGGGGCACAAAATCACAAAATGGAATATAGAAACCTTTAGAATTAGTTCTAAGTAATGTTAAGTTTGATGGCTTTGTAACAGTAGTAATGGAAAATTACTGAGGTGCATGATACATAGAGAAAAAAATAGAGTACAGCTAGAGAACATACTGAGAATTCTCACAAGATAAATTGTTATAGTTGACATAGATGTAAGAAAAGCAGTCTAGAAGAACAGGACTCAGGATAAGGAGTATCTGGGAACCGCAGGTGTCCAGGATGGACTACAGTTAAACTAGCTGATAAGTAGGAGGATAGGAGGATTATTATGTCTCTGGTGCTAAGGAACCAATTAAACGGGTATGAGCATCTACTGCACATGCCTCAAAGGCTGCCAGAAGTGATGAAGATTGTTGGAAGAAGTAAACGACCCTCAGAGACCACCACCACAATTCTGTACACATGCGGGGAACTTTCTGGAAAATGATGTAATCCATACATAGCCTCATGAATACGTATGTATGCCCAGTGGCTATAAAAGGACGGCTTGTGTGGCAATTGGGAGACACACATTAGGAGGAGCTATCCCCCGTGTCTCCTGGCGCCGCAATAAAGAATACCTGCTTGTCAGCTTGAAAACTTTGTTGGCAAGTTTGTTCCTGGAGTTTTCTCCGAATCAATTTGGCACCCCAGATGGGACCCTCTCTGCTCGGCTGCAGGACCCGCTGACGACAGGGCTCCCTAGGGCCCTCAGGAATTTTTCCTGGAGGGACCCCTCGACTCATTTGGGTCATTGCAGGAGCAAACAAGGACCATCTCATAAAAGGTATTCTTTTCTTTTATATAGTCTGTAAGGTGCAGGGGGCATCTTGCATAAAGACTAAATTGGTAATTGGGTTGGTTTGGTAAGCGTACGCAAAGTTTGGAAGCCTTCCGTAAATCGAGATTGGAAATCTCGTATGTAAAGGCGTATACGCGGCTGCTTGCGTCCATTTGGTATACACCCGCAAGAAGCAGGGGGCATCTTGTGGTTCGGGTCCCGCAAGACATAGGAGTTGTCTTGTGGAAATGGTTTTGGATCTTGTTGGTATTTATTCCGTGGCTTGTTACATACAATTACCAGTCCTGCTTTCACTAATTCTGATTGTAGCAGGAAGAGCAGATGGTCCTTGTTTAAATCTTTGCCTGCAATTAGGATATCATCCATATAGTGATAGATTACACATTTTTGCAGTTTTTGTCAGATCAGTTGCAATGCCCAGGCAACATACAGTTGACAAATAACAGGAGAATTTTTCATACCTTGAGGTAAAACAACCCATTCATATCTCTTAGCATGTTCTCCTTTGTTAATTGCTGGGACAGAGAAAGCAAATTTTTCACAGTCGCTTGGGTGTAGAGGAATTGTGAAAAAACAGTCTTTTAAATCAATTATTATTAAATCCCAAGCCTGAGGTATCATTGAAGGGCTAGGCAAGCCAGGTTGCAAAGCAACGACATTCAGTTGTCTTGTGGCCAAATTTGTCACATTTAATACATTTATCTGCAAAACCAGTAACACCACCCTGAGGGGGGCAGGTTGCTGAACTAATTTTCTTTACAGTACACCGTTTGGTTTTTTTGGTGGTTTTTAAAATGTCCCATCAATCCACAGTTATAACATCTCATACCTTTAGTACCCCCACAATCACCCTGACCTTGTTATAGAAAGGGTTTAACAGCAGCGGCGAAGCCAGTAGCCATGCATCCAGCCTTTTCCTCTGCTGTGCCCACTTTAGAACATGCATCCATCATTTCCTGAAGGCCAGCAGATTTTGGCAAAACCTGCAAAATACACTTACAAGCTGGGTTAGCACTTTCCATAGCCAGAGACATAAGCATTGATTCTTTAGCATTAGATGTCAGATCAATATTCTTTTCAATAGCCTCTGTCAATCTGTCAATAAATTGCATATATGGCTCAGTAGGTCCCTGCTTTACTGATGTATATGAAGGTTTAGGTTTTCCTGCTTCCGGCACAGCTTTCAGAGCAGCTAAAGCCAATTGCTGTGCTTGCTGTAAAACTTCACTTTTCATACTAGCTTGTACTCCATCAGGGTGAAATTGTCCCTTTCCCAATAACATTTCAGATGAAACACTGTGCAAAGGGTGATGAGGATTACACTCTGAATTCTCATCTGCAGCTCTTGCAGCAAGCTCCTCAAACCCACTTTTAAAATGTAAGAGCTGTGAAGGAGTTAATAAAATTGCAGCCAGTCTGAGACAATCATTTGGAGTTAGAACATTACTAAAAAAGAAAGCAGATAACATTTGCTGTGTATATGAGGAAGACAACCCATACTGAGTAATTGCTCCCTTAATTTCTTTCATAGCTTTCCTGTCCATAGGAGTCCAGACAGACTGTCCCTGAGTATTTATAATAACAGGAAATGCAGTGGGAACATCTATCGGTAAAATAGGACTGTCTATGATTGCATCCTGAATGCAGCCTTGCCATCTCATGGCACTCGGATTAACTTTATTAGATGTAGGAGTCGGTGGTAATGACACATCACAAGGACTGATCTTATCCGTTTTTTCCATTTTTTCTGGGGCTTGCTCCCTCTCCTCCCCCAATTTGTCCAGACAGTCCCGCAAGTCCTGCAATTGTTTATCTAAGAATTTTGTCCATTGTCCCCAGTTCCACTCATTTTGCAGCTCCTGTGGGAGCGATGCAAGCGGTGGTTTATGTGGTGGAGGTGGGTATTTATTGGGAGTTACACTCTCCTCCTTAGGAGACTCCCACCCCAGCAAAAAATCTTGGAGATTAAGTTCAGGGGCAGTAGCAGCACGAAAAGGGTTAACATCAGTTTGTTTCGGTTGCTCAGTAGCCGCTACTGGCTCCCGAGTATCAGCTGGAGCTACCGCCGGTAAAGGCGTTGTCGACACAGGATAGGGGAAAGGCGCAGGGTCCTCAAACTTTCGTACTGTCCTGCGCGCCAGTTTTTGGCCATAATTTTTTATGCCCGAAACAGACGACACTACCATGGCTGTAGCACCGAGTGCTGAATCTAATGTAGGTGCCGAGCCCTGCTGTTGTGAAGGCGAGTCAGAGAGAGCTGTAAAAGCAGATTTTGCCGCCTGTTTCTCAGCCTTCATTGCGGCTAGAGGCTCTTTCAGTAGTAGCCAGGGGGCAGCAAGAGACTTTGCCTCCTTAGACCCACAAGTAACTTCATCCCAGAAGCGTGTACCGAGATCAAAAGCTTCATTAACCTCCTGGATCAGCTCTTTTTCTTTACTCCAGAGCAACAGTCTTTTTAACAGATTATTGTCATATTCTATCCCTCTCGCTGAGAGGATATGCTGGAAGAGCTTAAGGATGGCCGTTTCTTCTTTACTTATTTGATTCCCCATCCTAATCCTCTTCCAGACCCATCGGCTGCTACCTTATTTGCACTGTGCAGTGTCTTCCGGGCTCACAAGGCTCTGTTCCGAGGCATCTACCTCCCGATCCTGGTCCTGCCAGATCGAACCCCACGTTTTACAACTTTCTTCGGTGCCATGTGCTTTAATTTCTTCAGTTTCAATATGAAAAATAGGGGGGGTCCCTGTTTGGGCGCCATTTGCCGCAGAAAATATATGGACCCAGTCAAAGATCTATATGATCAGACAAAAGCCGTTTATTACAAAGCCTTAACTCCTTATATACTATTTCTTACATGCACTTACAGTGATTTGGCATATTATGATTGGATACATGTCTTGAAGACCCTTAGTGACTAACATATAATTGGTTAAGCACAGGTGTGAGAACTTGACCTCGAAAGCTTGCCAACAGTCCATAGTTCTCATAACTCGGTGAATTCCAGATTCTTCATATCTTGCTTGCTTAAGCTTCCTCGGGCCTCTCATGGCTGTATCTTTCAGGATTATTCAGAGTTCATGTATCAATTATCCATTCTCCTGTGAGAACACTGCCTCCACATTCACCCTCATTATAAGTTCTCCATTACAAAGCCAGTGAAAACAAAAGCCTACTGCTTTGCCTCACTGCTCCAGTTCATTGTAAACATTTTGACATGTGTTTCACACATGTACAAACTCTGCTGCTCCAAAGAATAACCTTCCAGAGAGGGCAATTTCATTATTCAAGCAAACACCAGGAAAAAAACTCATCTCCCTGAAAAGCCTCAAGCCTAGCTGGTGCATCAGAGCTCACCTTCAGTCGAATTTTTAACAGATGCTTTACTTTACCCTTCAATTGTTTCTATGGAGTCCATTTCATCTAGTAACAGTGGTAAAAGTCTGGTATTCTCCTTATACTATATTATCTATATATTATGATTTATACATATGCTAGTCACATGCTCTATCTCTACATTCCTACTAATCTTGCACTGAATTTATATGCACTGCCAAAAGCAAGGTACAGCAATAATCAGGAAGTTTACATCACTTGAATGCATGTGTCCGTAGAAAGGCCTCTACCAGGAGGGGAGATCCAGCTTGTACATTAAACATCTCCCACCACCTTCTAACCTTGTCCAAAGTCTCATTCTGCTTTGACTGATACTAACTTTATAGAATTAGACTTCTTGGGCCACTGGATTGTGATGAGAGTAAGACAGTTCAGAAAGGCCCCTATCCAAAAAGATTTAAGAAATATTACTGTAGAGCAAAAGAAGAAACAATCTAAGAGGGGTTTTGGTTTGTTTTTTTGGTTTTTTTTTTGCAAAGAGGGATTGTATAAACTCCAAAGGGAATTCAAACATTCTTTTTCATTCTTTTTTTCTTACTTTCCTCAGGAAAGTAGGTAATGAATACCTAGCTTATTTATAAAAACATAATTAAGTGTAACTGGCTAAAGTGTTAAGCTGGCATTGATGGTCTTTGAGAATTTTAAATATTTCTTTGTCTACCTCAACAGCCAAGGTAGGTAAAAGGATAAAACTGTCCTGGGTTCAGCAGTAGCAGTCATTTTTTCTCCTTCTTAGTAGCTGTTGCAGCGCTGTGTTTTTTACTTTCAGCCTGGGAACAGCACCGATGTTTTTAGTTACTGCTCAAATGTTTAGTCTGACCAAGGACTTTCTGAGTCTCATGCTCTGCCATGGAGGAGGGGAAGCCGGCAGGAAGCTGAGACAGGACACCTGACCCAAACTAGCCAAAGAGGTATTCCATACCACAGCACGTCACGCCCAGTATATAAACTGGGGGGGGTTACCCAGAAGGCCCAGATCGCTGCTCCGGTCAGGATGGGTATCAGTAAGTGGGTGGTGAGCAGTTGTTTTCTCTTCCCTTGTTATTTCCTTTATCATTATTATTATTGGTGGTAGCAGTAATGGTTTTGTGTTATACCTTAGTTACTGGACTGTTCTTATCTCAACACGTTACATTCTTTTGATTCTCCTCCCCATCCCTCCTGGAACAAGGGGAGGGAAGAAAGGTAGGGAGGAGTAGACTGCGTGGTTCTGATTTATGGCTTGGGCTTAAACCACGAGAAAAACCTATACCCACTTCCTGATGGAGAAGTGCAAAAAAAAAAAATAGATAAAACTGACAGTTTCAAAGAGAAGACAAATGAGACTAAATGAGTGGTAAGTGCTTAAGCTTATCTTGAGTCTCTATGAAGATTCACGTTTGAGCACCCTGAGAAAGGATATACAATAAAAATAGGGTCTACACTAGAATACATGGCCCCCATACCTCTTTCTTAACCCATAAATTCAGAGTTCCAGAGAAGAGGTGGCACCACATATATGGCTACCCGTCTCTGACCACCCACATCACAAACACCTCCCACCTTCACATCCAAGCCCATTGACCAGTCTTCAAATCTCAGATGACTTCAAAAGCTACCTACCTTGTGATTCAGAGGGCTTAAGAAAGCTGTATTTAACCTATTACCCTATCTCCTTAAGTACAAAAGGGCTGACATCCTACCCATGAAAATCGCAACCACTAAGTAGAGACCTAGGAAGTTACACTAGTCAGCCCAGTCAGTGAAGGCACACATCAGAAACACAGGGAATGCATGGCAAGCTTGCATCCGAAAAACTGAGAGCTTTAACTCAGTAGGGACCTTGATGCCATATATACCTCTATATAAAATAGGGTTCAACACCACATGTTAATTAGTACATCTACAAAGTGCTGCAATAGAACATGCATAGAACATACAAAAGAACATGCAATAGAACATGCAAGAGAGCAGACTTTGGCCTTCAGGAACCTGCTTAGTAAGGTTCCATGGGATGTAGTCCTAGAAGGCAGGAGGGCCCAAGACTGTTGGTTGATATTCAAGGATCACCTGCCCTAAGCTCAGGAGTATTGCATCCCAACTAGAATGAAGTGCAGCAGGAGGGCCAGGAGACCTCCATAGATGGATAAGGAGCTGCTGAGGAAACTAAGAGGGAAAAAGGAGACTTATAAAAGGTGGAAGCAAGGACAGGCAGCCTGGGAAGAATACAGGGATGTCGTCCGTGAAGATAGGGACCAGGTTAGACAACCTAAGGCCCAGTTAGAATTAAAATTGGCTAGGGGTGTGAAAGATAACAGGAAGGGATACTATAGGTACATTGCAAAAAAAAAAAAGAAAAAGACAGACTAGGGACAAGGTGGGCCCTCTCCAGATGCTATCTTCAGCCATCGTCTCTGGTGTTCGCCGGCAGTCTTGCTCACTGTATTTACTGAATTATCTCAGCGCTTGCGCATGCTTGCAAGGTCCTAGTGTCAAGTTAGCAGCTGCTCAGTCCTTGCTTCTGTTCTGCTCCAGTCTCACTCCATGCTGGGCACTGCTCTGTTATCTTGAAGGCAAGTATCCTTGGTCTTATTTACTGTCTTCCTAGTTGTTATCAGTCCCATGATGTTTCTTCCCCCATCAGCCCGAACATTCCTCTCTCTCTACTTGTTAGCAAGTGAGAACAGTTTGCTGTATTTGTGTAAAGCCACAGACACTATTGTTAGTTTACACCTATGATTTACGCCTATAGGTAGATGGCACTTTTTAAGGTATAAGCCAGAGACCCTTCCACACTCGGCTCAATGAGCTTCAGAGTTCTACTGAATATTCAGATCAAGAAGGGTTATCAGAAAATTATCAAACTATCAGAGCTTTGACAAAAAGCAGAAAAACTGCTTGCCTGATAAGTCTTGTTCACAAGCATTACATTTTATTAACAGCTTCAGATTTAAGGAACAGCTACTTGGCAGGGGCCAAGGGGGTCTTCCATTATCCCTACTGAGGGTTTGGTGTGGTGGGATCTTTTAAGTATATTTTTACAGGGCTCTTCTTCACCAGTGAGGAACTTCTCAGACACTGATGGCGTTTCAGTCTCCTGTGTCCACAGTCAGGTCTTCTGAGGAGCAAAAGGATTTACTCCACCAAAAGCTTTATAGACAATAAAACAATAGGATCATTTATTGCCCTGTAATATACAATAGGCCATGCCACACAAACAAACACAATGGTACTCAATTCCACAGCTGTTACAGGACCTCCCATCATCGCTCCCTTCCTCAAACAAGGAGATTCTGTATGACTAAACCAAAGTATTTCTCACATATAATGGGCACATATCAGGTCACATGAGACACAACTATAGGTATTCAGCAATCTGGCTGAACATGTACTTGCAGATATAAGCCTGCTGGAATGCCAACGCCCATGGCAAGTCAATGGACTGGTCTTTATTAAGCAGCGGACATGCTGTTATGTGACAGCATGTCTATTTAGATGACACTAACTATGCAGGACTTTCCAATTTGAAAAAGCAAGTCTTGCATATTCAGAAGTGTCATAGCTATTCTGCAAATGACAAGACAAAATATATGCTATATTGCTCTGATGACAACAAACCCAAAAATTGACAAAAAGCAAATGCACTGTACGACTGTACCCCTTGCAGAGTGACCAGAATAGCAATAGCTGAACCTACACAAGCAATTTCCACTCTCTCTTAGGTTATGCAGAAGTAAAAATATCTGCATCAACACAGCCCTTTCACCACAGCTAACACCACTGGCATTCCACCACTGCAAGACAAATGTCATGAGATATTCCAACACAAACATGCTTTGCTGGCTCAGAAATCAATGAAGATTTTGCATTTGGAATTTGGTTAATAATTCTTGAATGGAATACAGCCCAACTTTGTCTCCCATAGCTGTAGCTACTCTGTAGGAGTAAATGCAAGCTTAGTTTTGCTGCCACTGTTGGCAGATATGACTAAATAAATCCACAGAGAAAGTCTATTTTACCATTTCTTCACAGTAATTTTCTGAACTAAAGCTATACCTCATTTTCCATGAAGATATCAATAAATACCGCAGAGTCTGAAAACCCTAAAGTATTCAGAGTAACTGGTGTATTAACTAGAAAAGGTGTTTAGTTACGAAAAAAAAAATATTTCAAGTACTTTGTACATTTACTTTTCAACCAGGTTTTAATGCTGACATTCATGAAGCAAAATCCATCCATAAGGATTTTTATGAAGGCCAACAGTTGCAGCACAGGGAGCAATGCTCTATTTTGATTTAAATATCATCACCAAACAATTATTTCCCCAACTTTGGAAAACTAACTCTTACAAAGTTTCAATACTCAAGAGACTTGTCTTTCCTCTGTTCATAACCCAATTCAAAAGAAACTAAGATCTTCTTCTGAATGGTGCCTACAATTGGCCACTTACCAAGCTCCTCCTGGGTCTTAGTACAGATCTCACAAAACCTACAGAAAACCCTTCTGGTAATGAATGCTGCCATAAAGAACATTCCCATATGTCAACAATCATATGCTACAAATTTCCTTTTTTTTTTTTGTTAGAACCAAACTTTTAGTGTAAAGTCTGGGTTACATTAAATCATTAAAGAATATAACATACTATTGTTACTTTTCATCCCAATTTACAGAAGAATATATACTCCATAACCAAGCCCTTCTTGTTCAGAAGAATTAAGGTTTCACCAAGAGGGACCATGAGGAGTCCAATAGACATAACTAGTATTGCTTAGATGAGGACTTTACCCAGCTACTACACAGAATATGCTTCCTTCTTACAAACATCAACCTAAGCAACTCCACCTTAGAGGGGGTGGGATTAAGAAGGTTGGTAGAGATCAAAAAAAAACCCAAGCAAACAAAAAAAAGTTACTTTAACAAGGTTGTCTGCAGAAACTTAATGAGCTATTCAGCTTTCCAATCAATATGCCAAATTAAAAATGTACCACGTTAAATCTGAAACACCTATAAAACAAGCCCTGATGAAATACAGGCTGTCTTCCATCTACATCCTCCCCATGGCTCAAGCAAAGTCAACTTTTAATTTCATAACACAAAATATTTAATTTATGCTTTTCTTCATATGTTAATTTAACCTCTGGCACATAGCTGTGAAACCATAAAAGGATGCCTAACGCTTTCTATACAGCAACTGAATTGTGGCTTTGAATTGCACCAACTGGTATCATTCAAGGATAATTCCCTTGGAATCCAGCTTTCTGCTACAGTATTAGCCAATTCACTAATCTCATCACCATGGCACTAATATTTTCAGAGACTCTTTGACTGTTAATATTCATATTATAATTTTCCCAAACCAGAGCTGTCAATATATACTATTTGCACCACTAATTAAGTTATCTTGGTTTGTTGACACCAAATTTCAACACTAAACAAGATTCTGGTTCTTCTTCAATACAAAGTTTGGACATTTTATTTAAATGCCATACATAATAATTTGTGTATCAAAATATTTTTTTTTAGTAATACCAATATCTAACACTGCTGAGTATCTTGTTTCTTTTAATTATTTGTATTTACTTTGGGGATTATCTATACAATATTGACATTAATGTACTTGAAAATATTTCAGTTTAAAAGACCACCTGAAGCAGTCACACAAGATAGACCCAAGTAAATTTTAATTGCTCTTGTCACCATATCAAGAAGGCAGTCTTTCAAATGTCATGTACTCATGAGATGACCCCAAAGTAGTGCTACAATGAAATCTTCCACTTCAACAGCCTTTAAGCCATAGTATATACATACCACTAAAAAGTCTATTTTCTGTTTATTATTTTCATTTTGGATGAATGACCTACCCAGCTGTGTCTTCCATAAGGCTATGTATATTTATATGCACACACACACATGCTATTTAACAGTAAGAAACTGGGAAGAGCTTTCTTTTCTTTTTAAATTTAAGAAAGATAATGCTAGAGGAGCAGTGAAGTTGACACTGGCGTAGTATTCTCACAGCCATGCAAGTAATGCCCATTAACATCAATGGCAGTTACAGGCACAGAACAAACGGAGAACAAGCCTCTCCTCTGAAGCAGTGATGTGCCTCGGTACTTAATACTGTATTATTCCCAGACCAGATACTCAACTCTAATTAATATCAGTTCAGGGTAAACATGAGAATTGCCAGCACCAAAGAGCATAACTAAAGTCTTTACTATTTTACCTAAAATTATTACTTTCAACTTAGCTCACTGTAAACTGGTTTGAAAATTAATTAAAAATATGACATTTTTTAGCAATCCCAAGCACAGATCTCAAAGGAACGTGCAAGAAACTAGTAAAATTTCTTATGGCTTTTGTCATGGTTTAAGCCCAGCTGGTAAATCAGAACCAAACAGCTACTCACTCACTCCCCCCCCCCCCTTCTTTCCCCCCCCCCCACTCCCAGAGGGACAGGAAGGATAACCAAAAACATGTAAACCTTATGGGCTGAGATAAGAACAGTCCAGTAACTGAGGTATAACACAAACCCACTACTGCTACCACCAAAAATAATAATGATAAGGGAAAATAACAAGGGGAGAGAATACAATTGCTCACCACTCACTGACTGATACCCAGGCTGACCCGAGCACCGATCTGGGCCTTCCGGGTAACTGCCCCCAGTATATAAATACTGGGCATGACATGCTGTGGTATGGAATAGCTCTTTGGCTAGTTTGGGTCAGGTGTCCTGTCTCTGCTTCATCTCAGCTCCCCCTCCTCCCTGGCAGAGCATGAGACTCACAAAGTCCTTGGTCAGAGTAAACATTACTTAGCAACAACTAAAACCATTGGTGTTATCAGCACTGTTCCCAGGCTGAAAGTCAAAAACACAGCACTGTACCAGCTACTAAAAAGGAGAAAAAATGACTGCTACTGCTCAACCCAGTACAGATTTGAAGATAAAAAGTAAATTGAACTAAGCAAATGTCATATTTAATACTTTCCCCTCTAGCATAGAGATACTTGTCCATTAAATAAATACATGAATATTTGCAAACAATGTTGAACTCCCAAAATAGCTTGTAAAAGTAAACACACCGAATAAATTTAAACTGAATAATTATACAGGATAATCCAAAGTGTCAGAAAACCTTTCTGGGCGCAAGTTAACTCATTCATAAAGCAACAGCAGAAGTGTATTCAGTTGCTCTAACAGATTGTGTGTCGGGGGAGGGGGGCATCATTCCATCCCAACACTCCCAGTCAGTTGCCAGAACCTATAATAAATGCCTGGAGCAATGTAGAGATATCCCAGCCACTCCAGCCAATGAGTCGGCTTCATGTGGAGCT
This sequence comes from Pezoporus wallicus, assembly GCF_028554395.1. Taxonomy (NCBI): domain Eukaryota; kingdom Metazoa; phylum Chordata; class Aves; order Psittaciformes; family Psittacidae; genus Pezoporus; species Pezoporus wallicus. The sequence continues at coordinate 10,457 of NW_026639125.1, read as the reverse complement.
CGACTCAAATGCCTCTATACAAATGCCCGGAGCATGGGGAACAAAGAAGAGGAATTAGAGATGTGGGCACGTCTACAGGGGTATGATATAATAGGCATCACAGAAACATGGTGGGATGGCTCCTATGACTGGAGTGTTGGAATGGAAGGTTACAGGCTCTTTAGGAAGGACAGGCCTGGCAGGCGGGGAGGGGGAGTTGCCCTTTATGTTAGTGATAGGCTGGAGAGTATGCAACTCTGTCTGGGGACAGGTGAGCAGTTAACAGAGAGTTTGTGGGTCAGGGTTAAAGGGAATATAGCTATGGGAGACATTACTGTGGGCATCTGTTACAGACCGCCTGATCAAGGAGAACCTGCGGATGAAGCACTCTATAGACAGATAGGAAAAGCCTCACGCTCTCAGGCCCTTGTTCTCATGGGTGACTTCAACCACCCTGACATCTGTTGGAAGGACAGTACAGCCGGCACAAGCAAACCAGGAGGTTCCTCGATTGTGTAGAAGACAACTTCCTTCTGCAAGTAGTAGAGGAGCCGACAAGGAGAGGTGCCATGCTTGACCTCGTGCTCACCAACAGGGAAGGGCTTGTTGGAAATGTGACTCTCCAGGGCAGCCTTGGATGCAGCGATCATGAGATGCTCGAATTTGAGATCCTCAGGATAGTGAGAAGAGTGTGCAGCAAGCTCACTGCCCTGGACTTCAAAAGAGCAGACTTTGGCCTCTTCAGGAACCTGCTTAGGAAGGTTCCATGGGATACAGCCCTAGAGGGCAGAGGGGCCCAAGACTGTTGGTTGATATTCAAGGATCACCTGCTGCAAGCTCAGGAGTGTTGCATCCCAACCAGAAGGAAGTGCAGCAGGAGGGCCAGGAGACCTCCTTGGATGGATAAGGAGCTGCTGAGGAAAATTCAAATGAAAAAAGAGGCTTATAATAAGTGGAAGCAAGGACAGGTGGCATGGGAAGAGTACAGGGATGTTGTCTGGGAAGCTAGGGACCAGGTTAGGAAAGCTAAGGCTCAGTTAGAATTAAACCTGGCTAGAGGTATTAAAGATAACAGGAAGGGATTCTACAGGTACATAGCAAATAAAAAACAGACTAGGGAGAATGTAGGCCCCCTCAGGAAGCTCTCGGGAGAACTGGCTACACAGGATTTGGAGAAGGCTGAGGTTCTGAATGGCTTCTTTGCTTCAGTCTTCACTGCCAAAGGCTCTGACTGCACCACCCAAGTCTTGGAAGGCAGATGCAGGGACTGTGAGAATGAAGACCTTGCACCCACTGTAGGAGAGGATCTGATTCGAGACCATCTTAAAAACCTGAACGTGCACAAGTCCGTGGGTCCTGATGAGATCCATCTGTGGGTCCTGAAGGAGCTGGCTAATGTAGTTGCGAAGCCGCTGGCCATCATATTTGAGAAATCATGGCAGTCAGGTGAAGTTCCTGACGACTGGAAAAAGGGAAATATAACCCCCATTTTCAAGAAGGGGAAAATGGATGACACAGGGAATTACAGACCAGTCAGTCTCACCTCTGTGCCTGGCAAAATCTTGCAGCAGATTCTCCTGGAAGGCATGCTAAGGCACATGAAAATCAACAAGGTGCTGGGTGACAGCCAGCATGGCTTCACTAAGGGGAAATCCTGCCTGACCAATTTGGTGGCCTTCTATGATGGGGCTACAGAACTGATGGACAGGGGTAGAGCAGTTGATGTCATCTACCTGGACTTGTGCAAAGCATTCGACACTGTCCCACATGACAGCCTTGTCTCTAAATTGGAGCGACATCAATTTGATGGATGGACCACTGGGTGGATAAAGAACTGGCTGGATGGCCACACGCAAAGAGTTGTGGTCAATGGCTCAATGTCTGGCTGGAGACCAGTAACGAGTGGTGTCCCTCAGGGATCAATGTTGGGACCGGTCTTGTTTAACATCTTCATCGCTGACATGGACAGGGGGGATTGAGTGCACCCTCAGCAAGTTTGCCGATGACACCAAGCTGTGTGGTTCAGTTGATACGCTGGAGGGAAGGAATGGCATCCAGAGGGACCTTGACATGCTTGTGAGGTGGGCTGATGCCAACTTCATGAGGTTTAACCATGCCAAGTGCAATGTCCAACACCTGGGTCAGAGCAATCCCAGGCACAGCTACAGGTTGGGCAGAGAAGAGATTCAGAGCAGCCCTGTGGAGAAGGACTTGGGGGTGCTGGTGGATGAGAATATGAACATGAGCCGACAGTGTGCCCTCGCAGCCCAGAAAGCCAACCGTATCCTGGACTGCATCAAAAGGAGCGTGACCAGCAGGTCGAAGGAGGTGATCCTGCCCCTCTACCCTGATCTTGTGGGACCTCACCTGGAGTATTGTGTGCAGTTCTGGTGTCCTCAACAGAAAAAGGACATGGAACTGTTGGAACAAGTCCAGAGGAGGGCCACGAGGATGATCAGGGGCCTGGAGCACCTCCTGTATGAAGACAGGCTGTGAAAGTTGGAGCTGTTCAGCCTGGAGAAGAGAAGGCTGTGTGGAGACCCCATAGCAGCCTTCCAGTATCTGAAGGGGGCCTATAGGGATGCTGGAGAGGGACTCTTCATTAGAGACTGTAGTGACAGGACAAGGGGTAACGGGTTAAAACTTAAACAGGGGAAGTTTAGATTGGATATAAGAAGGAAGTTCTTTCCTGTTATGGTGGTGTGTCACTGGAATAGGTTGCCCAGGGAGGTTGTAAATGCTCCATCCCTGGCAGTGTTCAAGGCCAGGTTGGACGAGGCATTGGGTGATATGATTTAGCGTAAGGTGTCCCTGCCCATGGCAGAGGGGTTGGAACTAGATGATCTTAAGGTCCTTTCCAACCCTAACGATTCTATGATTCTATGATTCTATGATTTACAGACCCAGTGGTTTCAATTAGCTTTGAAACTAGATGACTCTGGACCTCATACTTTTCATGGATGTAACAGAATTCCTTTTTTCTTTAGTTCTGCTTGATGTGAAAAGCTGCAGCCCAGCCCTCAGTCTCTCCAGCAATTAAAACCCTTAGAGCAGAGCGGCCCCTGCTAGGTGTGTGGCAATGGTTTAATTTGCTGAGCTGAACTCAGCCCAGAACAGAAAGTTGCGTACACACCAAAAGCATGTATTTCAGATACACTCCCCTTCCCCTGGCTCATGCCTTCACCTAGCAATTTACTATGAGAACCTTCTCATTTGACTGATGCAATAGCTGGACACTAATTGTTCTTCCAGTGAACTGGAGGGGGGGGGGAAAGACATGGATGGGGATGGGACATGACATGAGCAACATATGTCAGCTGAAGGAAGTTTGCTCTAACCAAGAAACTCTCAAAACTTCAGCTCAGAAGAAAAGGTGGTGTATTCTTGAACCCTCCTTGTGTCAAACACCCTTTGATTGAACTGATGTAAAGACTTCCCCTCTACAACTATTGTAAAGTCAATCATTGTAGAGGAGCACAAATGAAATTGTACTGCTTTCCTGTATTAGTCACTCCTCTTGTAAAACACTACATGAATCCCCCTGAACTTCAGTGTCATCTCTCCTGGATGACTAATTTCAGCAAAACCATTCATTGTCTCTGTTCTTGAGGAAAACAGCCTTCTGACTAGAACCAAGACAAAATTTTTGGCTCATACAGAGCAACGCAAGTCCAATTTCAAGTTCTAGTCAAAATGATTCAAATCTTTGAAGTTTCAGACTTTGAAGCAACTGAATGCTCCTCTCTCCCAAAAACAGGTCTTTGGAAACACACTGGATTTTACTAAATAGGGCCCTACCTACTAATGAAACCACCATTAACAAAACTCTTTAAGGATTCCTAGGAGCAAAATTATTTCTCAGACCATTATTAGTTTTTAAAAACTGACATTTCTCTGAATGCAGATATTTTCATCACTGTTTGATCTTTTTCTGCCATAAGTCACAAACACAGCAATTAGGACCTATTTCAGAGGTAAAAACATGTTTTAATGAGAAGCCAAAGTTTCAGCTGTGACACAATAAAACTGCACCATTCTACAGAGCCCTGTAAGCTTATTAAACATTTTAGAAGGAATTTTGAGGTAGTAAGAGCCCTTGGTTGTTTCAAGTGCAACAGTACTACATTATTGGGGAATATACAACTGTCCCATCTATCAAAAGAGCATATTTTGGAGGAACTTTAAAGTAGTTGGCACAGTGTGCCTGTGACAGAACGACAACTAAACTAAATCAATTAGCAAGCTATATATGCATGCAGATACTACCAAATATATTGGCAATACATTTGTGGGGATTTTCAAACATTCAGAAACAGCTCTATCAGGATGACAGTAAAAAGCCTCACGGGAAAAGTGATAAACATACTTAAACCTATATACAGATTTATAATGAATAAAAACTGTAGACTAATGTTTAGTTAAAAGCTTGCTAATTTCTGAGCTATCATGAGGAAGAGGACACCTTAAGAAGATAAATACTGTTCTACTGTCACTCCAGATGAGCAGACCTCATGGGACTGAAAACTGAAGCATTGTGCATAGTAAAGTATCTCTGACAAAAGATTTAATTTTCCCTTCTTGTCAGAAAGCAAACTGTATTTGAGGGGAAGAAAATACATTTCACAAAGCTAAAGTCAGAGTTTTTGACCAATTTGGTGGCCTTCTATGATGGGGCTACAGAACTGATGGACAGGGGTAGTGCAGTTGACGTCATCTACCTGGACTTGTGTAAAGCGTTCAACATGTCCCACACGACATCCTTCTCTCTAAATTGGAGACATATCAATTTGATGGATGGACCACTGGGTGGATAAAGAACTGGCTGGATGGCCGCACAGAAAGAGTTGTGGTCAATGGCTCAATGTCTGGCTGGAGACCATTAACGAGTGGTGTCCCTCAGGGATCGGTGTTGGGACCGGTCTTGTTTAACATCTTTGTCGCCGACATGGACAGTGGGATTGAGTGCACCCTCAGCAAGTTTGCTGATGACACCAAGCTGTGTGGTACGGTTGATACGCTGGAGGGAAGGGATGCCATCCAGAGGGACCTTGACATGCTTGTGAGGTGGGCTGAACTCACGAAGTTTAACCATGCCAAGTGCAAGGTCCTACACCTGGGTCAGAGCAATCCCAGGCACAGCTACAGGTTGGGCAGAGAAGAGATTCAGAGCAGCCCTGTGGAGAAGGACTTGGGGTACTGGTTGATGAGAAAATGAACATGAGCCAGCAGTGTGCGCTTGCAGCCCAGAAAGTCAACCGTATCCTGGGCTGCGTCAAAAGGAGCATGACCAGCAGGTCAAAGGAGGTGATCCTGCCCCTCTACTCTGCTCTTGTGAGACCTCACCTGGAGTATTGTGTGCAGTTCTGGTGTCCTCAACATAAAAAGGAATGAAACTGTTGGAACAAGTCCAGAGGAGGGCCACGAGGATGATCAGGGGACTGGAGCACCTCCCGTATGAAGACAGGCTGTGAAAGTTGGGGCTGTTCAGCCTGGAGAAGAGAAGGCTGTGTGGAGACCTCATAGCAGCCTTCTAGTATCTGAAGAGGGCCTATAGGAATGCTGGAGAGGGACTCTTCATTAGAGACTGTAGTGATAGGACAAGGGGTAATGGTTTAAAACTTAAACAGGAAGTTTAGATTGGATATAAGGAGAAAATTCTTTCCTGTTATGGTGGTGAGGCACTGGCATTGGTTGCCCAGGGAGGTTGTGAATCCTCCATCCCTGGCAGTGTTCAAGACCAGGTTGGACGAGGCCTTGGGTGATATGATTTAGCATAAGGTGTCCCTGCCCACGGCAGGGGGATTGGAACTAGATGATCTTAAGGTCCTTTCCAACCCTAATTATTCTATGATTCTATATATTTGAAATGTAGAACATATCTAAAAAGCTTGACTTGCAAAAACTGGGATAATGAAAAACAATTAAAAGTACATTGTTTTACTCCTTGCATCTGCATCACACATCTATGTACCACTGTTAATGAGACCTTCATTCATTAGACACATTTTCCCCAAGTAAAGCACAATAAAAAACACTTCAACCAACCACACCTGCAAGTTGTGCATGACGTGATTACACTCAATTACAAACACTTGCATCAATACCTTGCCCCCCTTGCCTTACTTCTAGTGACTCCCAAACAATTTATCCTCCTCTAAATACAGTACTAGTGGAATCTAAAAAGTCATCATTCTCTTTCCCCATGCTATGCATCTTCTACACACTTTAATAATACAATGAAGTATTCTCCACTTGTAAGTTAATTTTTCCTGAGACATAAGAAGTCTAGGCTTATGAAAATAAAACTGGCGGCTAACAAAGGAAAGAGCCTGCAGGAGGTTTGGTGGCCCAGCTCTGGTTGTGCTTTCAGAGATATATTCTTTGCTGGGAATCACATGTAGGCTTAAATTGTGGGTTTAAACTAACAGTAGTGTGTCCATCTTTAAACTAACATAGTAGAATACAGAAAACTGTTCTAACTTGCTAACACAGAGAGAGAAAGGAATGTTCAGTTGATGGGGGAAGGAACATCACGGGATTGGTAACAACCAAGGAAACAGTAAATAAAACCAAGGATGCTAACCTTCAAGATAGCAGGGTGGCGCCCAGCATGGAGTGAGACTGGAACAGAACAGAAGCAAGGACATACCAACTGCTAACGCAGCACTAGGACCTTGCAAGCATGCGCAAGCACTGAGGTTATTCAGTAAACACAGTGAGGAAGACTATCGACAACCACCAAAGACACACACTCAGTGAGAAAGCACATGTGTAATTAGGATGCAAATATTATAACTAGTTCGTGAAAAATGAATATGTAAATAATTTCTTGGGAAAGCTGTAAATATGCATGAGTATGCTAAATGCATAGCTATTGCCAGCAAATAATGGGTGCGCTCACCTTTGTGAAACGATTCACCCGTGTGCTCAGCGCTGCAATAAAGAATGCCTGCTTTCTAAAACTCCAACTTGAGTCTTAGAGAGCTTCTTCAATCAACTTTTACAGTAACACACAGATTCCAATCTCCCCATCTCTCAGGTTACTTTTCCACTGATGAAGCTTTCAGGGCTTGATCCAAAGCTCACAGAAGTCAATGGAAGTCTTTCAGCAAACATCAATAAGCTCTGGATCATACCCTGAAACACTATGAGGACCATATCCAATAACTGTTATGCTTGCTTACCTCCCATCATGCCTTCTGGTTTAAAGAGACAACATAAAAAAAAAAAAAGGAACCTTAAACATTTCCTCCAGTTGAGCTTTACATGAGCAGACCAGAGGCAAGAGGAAGGGTGGAAAGTGACCAGTTTGGTAACTGCCAGAACAAGCAACATATACAGTAACTCTTATGGAGAAAGCCTGCCCCCCATTACTAGCAAAGAGCAAATAAATAACAATACACTCTTCAGGGACATTTTTCCAGAATTCCTCTGCCAAAACCTCACAGCCGAAATTATGCACCAATCAGGGTGCACAAACTTGTGCACACTGGCAGGGTGATGGGCTTTGCCCAGAGATTCTCTTTGTTCCTGTTTGTGAAGAGTTTTGTTCTAATCGTAGTACCCAGACACAGGCAGACAGGTCCCCTTACTCCTCTGGCTTTTAGGCCAGCATCAAGTTTGCTCTGCACCACTTACTAACTTCATCAAAGGACTGAAGGAAACCACCCACAGGGCAGCCCCTTGGAGTCGTATAAGCAAGTCCTGCCTTTGCACAACTGACCCTTGGGAGGAAGAGACGGATGTAGAAAGAGCTTTTAGTTTTCCCCGTTTCAAAAAGGAGGGTCGGAGAGCAAAGGCAGCGAGGAAGCTGACATACTCTGGCGCTGGAAGCCTTGCTGGAGTCACGAGCTGCTGCCGCCCCCAGAGTATTTCTGCTTCATCATCCAGTCCTCCAGCCCTTTGCGAGCCAGAGAAGAATTCACAGCGAAACCTAGAGGAGACAATACCGCCGCTGAACCCCCGCGGCCACGGGCCCCACAGCAATCCCCGTAGCAACCCCCGGGGCCGGGACTGGAGCCCGGGTGCGCAAACCGCGGCAGAAGTTGAGGGGAGAGGGCAGGGGGCCGGGGACAGGCACCCAGAGTTGGGAAAGGCGTTCAAAGTTACTAGCAGTAAGGAGCCATCCCTACCTTCTGGACTTTCTCGGGGCTTACAAACGGCAGCTAGACAGATCCGGAGGAAAGTATGGGGGAAAAATAATAAAGGAAAATCATTAGACACCAGTATAAAATCATAGCAAAATCCAAATGTGGGGAAGGGGCTAAGGAAGTAGCAATTGAAAGGAACTAACCATATTTCAAGTGAAGTTTTCCCATCTCTCTGCATTGATCTGCAATTATAATTAATTTGCCTTTTCAGTAGGGTCAGGTTCGCTTCTTGTTATTTTGATAGATCTATAAAATCCCAGCGTGCTTAGAAATCCATGTGCTCCACTTCCCCTGCTCAGGCATACATGAGATCAAAGCTAGGCTCCTCTCCTACATCACGATCCGGCACTCCCAACTTCTCTCCAACCCTCCTTTCTTTCCCAAAGACAGAGGCGGTTATAAAATACCTTACTTCACCTACCGGAAAACATGACTGACACTTCATTGAGATTAGATTGAGATTAGACCACTTGCAGACAGACTCCACCTACCCACTGAGCCGCGGCGGTAGATGAAAGGGGTGAGGGAGACTTTGGGAGCAGCTGCAGCTGGGGCGCATTTCACTTCCAGGCCCGGTCGGGCAGCGGGGGCGGCGCAACACTGGGCACACAATACGCAGCGCTGCCTCCGCAATTGGCGGTTTCTGCTTTGCCCGGTTCTACCCGGGGCCACCCCGCCGGACAGCCAGCGAAGCCAAGGAAACCCCGCGAGCAGCCAGCGCTCCGCGGTGCCGCTCTCGGCGGCTGCCCCCTTGACTCGTGGCAAAGTGGTCCCTCTGCCCAGGAGCAGGGTCTGGCTCCCGGGCGCCGCTCCCGCCCGGCTGGCCCGGTGGGGGTGCAGGAGGGAGTCGGGTTCCCGCGCTGCTCGCGAGCCAGCACCGTCACCCCGAGCACTGGGACGCGGTACCTAAGCGCTGCCGACCCGCTCGAGTCCCTCCTTATCAGTATCTGGATCGCTAACCAGCATGTCCGGAAAAGCAGTTGTGCAGTTGACTTAGTCCCGCAAACTGTGTTTTATAGGCATCCCTGCACACAGAAGGGATCCTACCAAGTCCCCTGTTAATGCCAAAACAGGTAATATCCAGAATACCTCAGGGTAATATCCAGAACCCTTTCTCAGTGATGTTATAAAAATTTAGCCTTGGCCACGATCTGATTTAATTATTTTATTGCAATTGATTAATATCAAGAGGCAATAAGCAAGCAGCGCTGGGTGCGCGGGGAGTCTCCGCTCCACCAACAACGCACACCGGGGTTTTTGGGGTACAGTCTCTTATACTTCTTGGTCCAGGGTTTCAGTTCCTGGTTTTGAGTTTCAGCCAATCCTGTTGTCTTCTTTGCCGGAAACTCGATGTGGCTCCTTTTCATTTGTTTCTGTCCCGTTGCTGGGGTCTTCTCTCCAGGTAAAGAAACATACTGAAACTTCTCAGTAATACATTAACAAAAAGATGTCTATCACAAGCTTAACCACAATCTTAGACCCGTATATTTAACAGGATGTGTCTCCTTGGTTACCTAACCCCCTTAAAGCATTCAAGCAGCTAAACAAAGCTAAAAGCGTTCCTTATTGTTTTAACAGTCTACATGATTAAAGAGGGGACTAGCTTATTCCCTTGTTTCTTCTTCTTTCCCATCATTACATTGACAGCAACATTTATTATAATCAAGGTCTTTTTCATACATTCCACACATGGTACACTGGTCACAGGTGCATTGGTAACAGTGATTTCTAAGTTCTTGACACGAATCATTCTCATATTCTTTACAGTGACTCACAATGAGGCAGCAGGAGGACAAGGTCTCTATCAGCTTTATAATAATAATTGTCCTGATTTCTGCTGGGATAGAGTTAATTTTGTTCCTTGGTTTTAACCATGGCAGCAACAACAACAACAATAATAATAATAATAAATGTAGATGAGATCTTAAGAGAACCTCCCCCTTCTTCTCCAGTCCATGAATGGTATATTTTTTTACATATCGAATAAACTAAAAGGAAATTTGCTTTTTCATAAAGACAATTCTCACAGTCATTAAAAATTTTCTTCCTTCCTCTGGCTGGTCATTATTTTTCTGTTTATGAAAATCACATCTCCTTTGAGATCCTTGTAGGACAGATAAAAGGCAGTGAGTAGTAAAGTCAGAACATGAAAAAATGAAGGCTTCTGAGAATTTTCCTCAAGAAAGTACTAGTCAATTGTCGTGGTTTAAACCCAGTCAGGTAACTTGTTCACTCACTCCCAGTGAGTGGTGCCGAGCTGACAACAATCAAGGTCCGTGTCCGTCTCCCCCCACCCCCGCACCGGGGCTCTCCCCTTCCCCACTCCTG
>NW_026639124.1:0-11043 GCF_028554395.1 Pezoporus wallicus | reverse complement strand
GAGGGGCTTAAATTAATTTCTATGGGCATGGGGAGAGGCTTAAATTACCTTATATGGGCATGGGGAGGGGCTTAAATTGCCTTATATGGGCATGGGGAGGGGCTTAAATTGCCTTATATGGGCAGGGGGTGGGGCTAAAGGGGCCTCATATGGGCATGGGGAGGGGATAAAGGGGGCTTATATGGGAAGGGGAGGGGCTAAAGGGGCCTTATATGGAAAGGGGCGGGGCTTAATGGGGCTTATATGGGCAGGGGAGGGGCTAAAGGGGGTTTGTGTGGGAAGGGGAGGGGCTAAAGGGACCTTATATGGAAAGGGGCGGGGCTTAAATTGCCTTATATGGGCATGGAGAGGGGCTAAAGGGAGCTTATATGGGAAGGGGAGGGGCTAAAAAACCTTATATGGGCATAGGGAGGGGCTAAGGGGGGTTTATAGGGGAAGGGGAGGGGCTAAAGGTGGCTTAGGGTTATGGGCTATGGGGTGTCCATATATGGAGTGGGTAAAGGAGAGTGGGAGTGGCTAAGAGAGGGGCGGGGTTAAAGTGGTGTCCATATATGGGATAAGGAGAAGGGGGCGGGGCTAAGCGTGCCCATATATGGGGTAAGGCTAAGGGGCGGGGCTAGGGGGTGTCCATATATGGGATAAGGCTAAGGGGTGGGTCTAGGGGGTGTCCATATATGGGATAAGGGGAAGGGGGCGGGGCTAAGCGTGCCCATATATGGAGTAAGGCTAAGGGGCGGGGCTAGGGGGTGTCCTTATATGGGGGAAGGGGGCGGGGCTAAGCGTGCCCATATATGGCATAAGGCTAAGTAGCGGGGCTAGGGGGGCATCCATATACGGGGGGAAGAGGGCGGGGCTAAGGGGGTGTGGGGCTCCATCTATGGAAGGGGGCGTGTCCAAGCTTGGCCCCGCCCCTCGCAGCCGTGGCCGGCCAATCCCGGCTGGCGGCGCCCGAGAAGATGAAGAGCAGCATCAAACTGGTGGACGAGCAGATGAACTGGTGCGACAGCGCCCTAGAGGTGTGGGGCGGGGCCTATGGGGGGGCGGGGCCTACGGGAAGGGGGCGGGGTTAAGGGAAAAGGGGCGGGGTTTGGGGTAGGGGGAAAGAAGAGGGGTTTAAAGGGGGGTGGGAAGGGGAGGGGCTTATGGGGAAGGGATGGGGCTTATGGGGAAGGGGCGGGGCTTGGGAATGGGGGCGTGGCCTATAAGAAGGGGGCGGGGTTAAGGGAAAGGGGGCGGGGTTTGGGGTAGGGGGAAAGAAGAGGGGTTTAAAGGGGGAAGGGGGTTTAAAGGGGGAAGGGGGGGGTTTAGGGTAGAGGGGGAGGAGCTTGGGAATGGGGCGTGGTCTATGGGAAGGGGGTGGGGCTTAAGGGAAAGGGGGCGGGGTTTGGGGTGGGGGCCGAGGGAAGGGAGAGGGGTTTTAAAGGGCGGGGCTTAGGGGAAGGGGCGGGGCTTAAGGTAGAGGAGGAGGAGCTTGGGAAGGGGGCGTGGTCTATGGGAAGGGGGGCGGGGCTTGGGTCCAAGGGGGGGGCGTGTTTTATGGCCCGCGGGGGAGTGGCTTAGACTAGATGGGTGCAATGGAGGCGGGGCTTAAAAGGGCGGGTCTTGGAGCGAATGGGCGGGGCTTGAGGTGAATAGGCGGGGCTTAAAGGGGGCGTGGTTTGCAGCGCAAGGGGGCGTGGCTCAGACTAGATGGGCGGAGCTTAGTGCAGTGGAGGTGTGACTTAAAAGGGCGGGTCTTAGAGCAAATGAGCGGGGGTTGAAATGAATGGGCGTGGCTTGATGTGAATGGGCGGGGCTTAGAGCGAATAGGCGGGGCTTAAATGGGGCGTGGCTTAGGCCGCTTGGGGCCGTGGCTTCAGCCCCATGATGGGGATGGCTCAGGGAGGGGCTTGATGTGAATGGGCGTGGCTTGATGTGAATGGGCGTGGCTTAATGTGAATGGGCGTGGCTTGATGTGAATGGGCGTGGCTTAATGTGAATGGGCGTGGCTTATTGTGAATGGGCGTGGCTTAATGTGAATGGGCGTGGCTTGATGTGAATGGGCGTGGCTTATTGTGACTGGGCGGGGCTTAAATGGGGCGTGGCTTCAGCCCCATGATGGGGCTGGCTCAGCCCCACAGGGGGGGAGAGGGGGGCGTGGTTTAGGGCCCGAGGGGGGCGTGTCTTAGTGCGGTGGCGCGCTGTGATTGGCCCAGTTCCTGCTGGAGCAGACGGACGTGCTGGTGGTGGGGGCGCTGGGGCTGCAGGGCACCGGGAAGTCCACGCTGCTCTCGCTGCTGGCGGCCAATCAGCCCGATGAGGACCCACGGTATGGGGGGAGCTATGGGGCGGGTATGGGGGGTGTCTGTGGGGCGCTATGGAGCTCTATGGGGTGTCTATGGGGGGCTATGGGGTGTCTATGGGGGGCTATGGGGTGTCTATGGGGTGTCTATGGGGGGCTATGGAGCTCTATGGGGTGTCTATGGGGCGCTATGGGGGGCTATGGAGCTCTATGGGGTGTCTATGGGGGGCTATGGGGTGTCTATGGGGTGTCTATGGGGGGCTATGGAGCTCTATGGGGTGTCTATGGGGGGCTATGGAGCTCTATGGGGTGTCTATGGGGGGCTATGGAGCTCTATGGGGTGTCTATGGGGTGTCTATGGGGTGTCTATGGTGGTCTATGGGGTTTATGGTGGTCTATGGGGGTCTGTGGGGGGTCTATGGGGGTCTATGGGGTGTCTATGGGGTGTCTATGGGGGGTATAAAAGGCTCTATGGGGTGTCTATGGGGGGCTATGGAGCTCTATGGGGTGTCTATGGGGGGCTATGGGGTAGCTATGGGGGGCTATGTGGTGTCTATGGGAGGCTATGGGGTGTCTATGGGGGGCTATGGGGTAGCTATGGGGGGCTATGGGGTAGCTGTGGGGGGCTATGGAGCTCTATGGGGTGTCTATGGGGGGCTATGGGGTAGCTATGTGGGGCTATGGGGTGTCTATGGGGCTCTATGGGTCCAGGCTGTGTCTATGGGGCTGGGCTGTGTCTATGGGGCTCTATGGGGCTGGGCTGTGTCTATGGGGCTCTATGGGGCTGGGCTGTGTCTATGGGGCTCTATGGGGCTCTATGGGTCCAGGCTGTGTCTATGGGGCTCTATGGGTCTCTATGGGTCCCCCCAGGTCCTTCGTGTTCCGGCCCCAGGGCCCGGAGCTGCGGGAGCGGGGGGGGAGCCAGACCGGGGGCATCGACTTCTTCATCACCCAGGAGCGCGTGGTCTTCCTCGACACCCAGGTACCCCCAGCGCGCTCGTTAAGGGCATTAATTACCCCTAATGAGGTCATTAATAGCATTAATTGCTCCTAATGCGGTCATTAATAGCGTTTATTACCGCTAATGAGGTCATTAATAGCATTTACTACTGCTAATGAGGTCATTAATAGCGCTAATGAGCTCATTAATAGCATTAATCACCCCTAATGAGGTCATTAATAGCGTTTACTACCTCTAATGAGGTCATTAATAGCGCTAATGAGCTCATTAATAGTATTAATTACCACTAATGAGGTCATTAATGGCGTTTATTACCGCTAATGAGGTCATTAATAGCATTAATTACCCCTAATGAGGTCATTAATAGCGCTAATGAGGTTATTAGTAGCATTAATTACCCCTAATGAGGTCATTAATAGCATTTCTTAGCGCTAATGAGGTCAGTAATAGCGGTAATGAGGTCGTTAGTGGCATTAATTACTCCAAATGAGGTCATTAATAGCGCTAATGAGGTCATTATTAGCATTAATTACTCCAAATGAGGTCATTAATAGCGCTAATGAGGTCATTTATAGCATTAATTACCCTTAAGGAGGTCATTAATAGCATTATTTACCCCTAATAAGGTTATTACTAGCGTAACTAGCGTTAAAGAGGTCATTAGTAACATTAATTGCCCCTAATGAGGTTGTTAATAGCGCTAATGAGCTCATTAATAGCATTAATTACCCTTAATGAGGTCATTAATAGCGTTTATTACCACTAATGAGGTCATTAATAGCGCTAATGAGGTCACTAATAGCATTAATTAATGCCAATGGCCACATTAATAGCAGTAATTAACGCTAACGAGGTCATTAATAGCATTTATTAGCACTAATGAGGTCATTAATAGCGTTTATGAGGTCATTAATAGCATTTATTAGCGCTAATGAGGCCATTAATAGAGTTAACCCCAATGGGCTCATTAATAGCGTTAATTAACCCCAATGGGCTCATTAGTAGCTGTAATTAGTGCTAATGAGGTCATTAATAGCATTTATTAGTGCTAATGAGGTCATTAAGAGCGCTATTGAGGTCATTAATAGCGTTTGTTAGGGCTAATGAGGTCTTTAATGCCGTTAATGAGGTCATTAATAGCGTAAATGAGCGCTAATGAGGCCATTAATAGCGTCAGTTAATACCAATGGGCTCATTAAAAGCAGTAATTAACCCCAATGGGCTCATTCATAGCGGTAATTAGCGCTAATGAGCTTATTAATAGCCCTAATAATCCCTCATTACCCCAATGAGCTCATTAATAGCCCTAATAACCCCTCATTACCCTTGATGAGCTCATTAATAGCCCTAATAATCCCTCAATAGCGCAAATTAAGATTAATATCCCTAATACCCTCTCATTGACACTAATTAAGCTCTTTAATAGCCCTACTAATCCCTCATTAACAGTAATGAGCTCATTAATAGCACTAATAACCCCTCATTAGCGCGAATTAAGCTCGTTAATAGACCTCATAATCTCTCATTAACGCTAATTATGCTCATTAATAGCCCTAATACCCTCTCCTTAACACTAACTAAGCTCATTAATAGCCCTAATAAACCATCCTTAGCGCTGTTTAAGCTCGTTAACAGCCCTAATTAATGCTAATGAAGCTCATTAATAGCCCTCATTAGCGCTAATGAAGCTCCTTAATTCCAGCCCCTGCTCAGCCCGGCCCTCCTCGATCACCTCATTAATAACGACCGGAAGCTGCCCCCCGAGTACGGGCTGCCCCACACCTACGTCGAGATGCAGGTCTGCCATTAACGAGGCTCATTAGCCATTAATTAGCCATTAATTAGCGCTCATTAGCCCTAATTTTGGGGGGGGGAAGGGCTGCAAGAGGGCTGTGGGGAGTGGAATTAGAAGTAATTAATGAGGGGGAATAGGATAATGGGAAGCAATTAATGATGTGATGAATTAATGGTTATTAGTCATTAATAATAGCTATTAATTAGCAATTAATAGCTATTAATAATAGCGATTAATTAGTAATTAATTAGGGGTGGTTCTTTAGGGGTAATTAAGGGTAATAAGGGGCATATGGGGGTTGATTGGGAGGTCATTAATTGGCATTAATTGATTGGAGGGGATTAATTAGGGGCTAATAGGGGGGTCAATGGGTGTCAATGGGGGTCAATGGTGGTCAATGGGTGCCAATGGGTGCCAATGGGTGCCAATGGGTGTCAATGGGAGCCAATGGGTGCCAATGGGTGCCAATGGGTGCCAATGGGTGCCAATGGGTGTCAATGGGCGTCAATGGGTGTCAATGGGTGCCAATGGGTGTCAATGGGAGCCAATG
This sequence comes from Pezoporus wallicus, assembly GCF_028554395.1. NCBI lineage: Eukaryota > Metazoa > Chordata > Aves > Psittaciformes > Psittacidae > Pezoporus > Pezoporus wallicus. The sequence continues at coordinate 5,456 of NW_026639124.1, read as the reverse complement.
GGTGCCAATGGGTGCCAATGGGTGTCAATGGGAGCCAATGGGTGCCAATGGGTGTCAATGGGTGCCAATGGGTGTCAATGGGTGCCAATGGGAGTCAATGGGTGTCAGTGGGTGTCAATGGGAGTCAATGGGAGCCAATGGGTGCCAACGGGTGTCAATGGGCGTCAATGGGTGCCAATGGGTGTCAATGGTAGTCAATGGGTGCCAATGGGTGCCAATGGGTGTCAATGGGAGTCAATGGGAGTCAATGGGTGTCAATGGGAGCCAAAGGGTGCCAATGGGTGCCAACGGGTGTCAATGGGTGTCAATGGTAGTCAATGGGTGTCAATGGGTGTCAATGGGTGTCAATGGGTGCTATGGGTGCTATGGGGTGGGTGGGTGCTGACCCACGTCCCCCGCCCCACACGTGTGGGGCAGTCTCTGCAGATCGCCGCCTTCCTCTTCACCGTCTGCCACGTGGTGCTGCTCGTGCAGGATTGGTTCACGGACCTCGGCCTCTACCGGTGAGACCCATAGCGACCCATAGCGACCCATAGAGACCCATAGAGACCCATAGCAACCCATAGAGATCCATAGAGACCCATAGCGACCCATAGAGACCCATAGCGACCCATAGCGACCCATAGAGACCCATAGAGACCCATAGCGACCCATAGAGACCCATAGAGACCCATAGCGACCCATAGAGACCCATAGAGACCCATAGCGACCCATAGAGACCCATAGAGACCCATAGCGACCCATAGAGACCCATAGAGACCCATAGCGACCCATAGAGATCCATAGAGACCCATAGAGACCCATAGCGACCCATAGCGACCCATAGCGACCCATAGCGACCCATAGAGACCCATAGCGACCCCATAGAGACCCCATAGCAACCCATAGAGACCCACAGAGACCCATGGCGACCTATAGAGACCCCATAGAGACCCCATAGAGCCCCATAGAGACCCATAGTGCCCCATTGAGACCCCATAGAGACTCATAGAGACCCATAGCGACCCCATAGAGACCCCATAGCAACCAATAGAGACCCATAGAGACCCATGGCGACCTATAGAGACCCCATAGAGACCCCATAGAGACCCATAGAGACCCATAGTGCCCCATTGAGACCCCATAGAGACTCATAGAGACCCATAGCGACCCCATAGAGACCCCATAGCCCATTACCCCCATTACCCCCATTGCCCCATTGCCCCCATTGCCCCCATTACCCCCATTGCCCCCATTGCCCCCATTACCCCATTGCCCCCATTACCCCCATTACCCCCATTACCCCATTACCCCCATTACCCCCATTACCCCCATTACCCCCATTGCCCCCATTACCCCATTACCCCCATTACCCCCATTACCCCCATTACCCCCATTACCCCCATTACCCCCATTACCCCATTACCCCCATTACCCCCATTACCCCATTACCCCCATTACCCCCCCCCCATAGCCCCTATGGGGTCTCTGCCCCCCAGGTTCCTGCAGACGGCCGAGATGGTGAAGCCTTCGACCCCCTCCCCTGGGCACGAGCCCAGCGCCGGTGCTGAGGAGCCCTCGGAATACTACCCCCATCTGGGTGAGCCCCATAGAGACCCATAGAGACCCATAGAGACCCATAGGGACCCATAGAGACCCATAGAGACCCATAGAGACCCATAGAGACCCATAGAGACACATAGAGACCCATAGGGACCCATAGAAACCCATAGAGACCCATAGAGACCCATAGAGACCCATAGAGACCCATAGAGAACCATAGAGACCCATAGGGACCCATAGAGACCCATAGAGACCCCATAGGAACCCACAGAGACCCATAGGGCCCCATAAAGACCCATAGACAGCATTGAGACCCATAGAGACCCCACAGAGACCCATACAGCCCCATAGAACCCCCATAGAAACCCTATAAAGCCCCTAAAGCCATAAAGAGACCCCATAGAGACCCATAGAGCCCTATAGACACCCCATAGACAACCCATAGACACCCCATAGAGACCCCATACAGCTTATAGAGACCCCTAGGGACCCCTAGAGACCCCAGAGAGACCCCATAGAGCCCCATAGACACCAATAGATACCCCATAGAGCCCCCATAGATCCCCATAGAGACCCATAGACATTCCAAGAAGCCCCATAGGAACCCCATAGAGCCTCTAGAGCCATATAGAGACCCCATAGAGACCTATAGATCCCCATAGATCCCCTTAGAGACCCCATAGATCCCCATAGAGCCCCATAGAGCCCCATAGAAACCCCATAGCAACCCCATAGAGACCTATAGAGACCCCATAGAGACCCATAGAGACCCCATAGAGCCCCATAGAGCCCCATAGAGACCCCATAGAGACCCATAGAGACCCCATAGAGACCCATAGAGCCCCATAGAGCCCCATAGAGACCCCATAGAGCCCCATAGAGCCCCATAGAGACCCCATAGAGACCCATAGAGCCCCCATAGAGCCCCATAGAGACCCATAGAGACCCCATAGAGCCCCCATAGAGACCCATAGAGACCCCATAGAGACCCATAGAGACCCCATAGAGCCCCATAGAGACCCCATAGAGCCCCATAGAGCCCCATAGAGACCCCATAGAGACCCATAGAGCCCCATAGAGCCCCATAGAGACCCATAGAGACCCCATAGAGCCCCATAGACCCCCATAGACACCCCATAGAGACCCATAGATCCCCATAGAGCCCCATAGAGACCCCATAGAGCCCCATAGAGACCCCAGAGAGCCCCATACAGACCCCATAGAGACCCATAGAGACCATAGACCCATAGAGCCCCATAGAGACCCCATAGAGACCCCATAGAGACCCCATAGAGACCCATAGAACCCCATAGAGACCCCATAGAGACCCATAGAGCCCCATAGAGCCCCATAGAGACCCATAGAGACCCCATAGAGCCCCATAGACCCCCATAGACACCCCATAGAGACCCATAGACCCCCATAGAGCCCCATAGAGACCCCATAGAGCCCCATAGAGACCCCAGAGAGCCCCATACAGACCCCATAGAGACCCATAGAGCCCCATAGTGACCCCATAGAGCCCCATAGAGACCCCATAGAGCCCCATAGAGACCCATAGAGACCCCATAGAGCCCCATAGAGACCCATAGAGCCCCATAGAGCCCCATAGAGACCCCATAGAGCCCCATAGAGACACCCCATAGAGACCCATAGAGCCCAATAGAGACCCATAGAGCCCCATAGAGACCCCATAGAGCCCCATAGAGACCCCAGAGAGCCCCATACAGACCCCATAGAGACCCATAGAGCCCCATAGAGACCCCATAGAGCCCCATAGAGACCCCATAGAGACCCCATAGAGACCCATAGAACCCCATAGAGACCCCATAGAGACCCATAGAGCCCCATAGAGACCCCATAGAGCCCCATAGAGACCCATAGAGACCCCATAGAGCCCCATAGACCCCCATAGAGCCCCATAGAGCCCCCATAGAGCCCCATAGAGCCCCATAGAGACCCCCATAGAGACCCCATAGAGCCCCATAGAGACCCCATAGAGCCCCATAGAGACCCATAGAGCCCCATAGAGACCCCATAGAGCCCCATAGACCCCCATAGCACCCCATAAGTGCCCCCCCCCCCCCCAGTGTTCGTGCAGACCCGGGCCGGTCCCGGCTCCTTCCGGCCCCGGCGCCTCCGGCAAATGCAGCGGCTCCTGCAACGGGTGATGGCGCACTCGCACCTGAAGTACCGCGGTGAGCAATGGGGGGCAATGGGGGGCAATGGGGGGCAATGGGGGGCAATGGAGTCAATGGGGGTCAATGGGAGTCAATGGGGGGCAATGGGGGGCAATGGGGGGCAATAGGAGAGAGTCAATGGGAATCAATTGGGGTCAATGGGGGTCAATGGGGGTCAATGGGGGGGGGAGTCAATGGGGGGGCAATGGAAACAATGGGGAGCAATGGGGGGGGTCAATGGGGGGGGTCAATGGGGGTCAATGGGGGTCAATGGGGGGGAGTCAATGGAGGTCAATGGGGGTCAATGGGGATCAATGGGGATCAATGGGAGTCAATGGAGGTCAATGGGGGGCAATGGGGGGCAATGGAGTCCATGGGGGGCAATGGAGGTCAATGGGGGTCAATGGGAATCAATTGGGGTCAATGGGGGTCAATGGGATCAATGGGAGTCAATGGGGGGCAATGGGGGGCAATGGGAGTCAATGGGGGGCAATGGGAGTCAATGGGGGTCAATGGGGGTCAATGGGGGTCAATGGGAGTCAATGGGAGTCAATGGGGGGCAATGGGGGGCAATGGGAGTCAATGGAGGTCAATGGGGGTCAATGGGGATCAATGGGGATCAATGGGAGTCAATGGGAGTCAATCGGGGTCAGTCAATCGGGGTCAATGGGAGTCAATGGGAGTCAATGGGGGGCAATGGGAGTCAATGGGATCAATGGGAGTCAATGGGGGGCAATGGGGGGCAATGGAAGTCAATGGGGGTCAATGGGAGTCAATGGGAGTCAATGGGGGTCAATGGGAGTCAATGGGAGTCAATGGGTGTCAATGGGGGTCAATGGGAGTCAATGGAGGTCAATGGGAGTCAATGGGGGTCAATGGGAGTCAATGGGAGTCAATGGGGGTCAATGGGAGTCAATGGGAGTCAATGGGGGTCAATGGGAGTCAATGGGAGTCAATGGGGGTCAATGGGAGTCAGTGGGGGTCAATGGAGTCAATGGGAGTCAATCGGGGTCAATGGGAGCCAATGGGTGCCAACGGGTGTCAATGGGTGTCAATGGGTGTCAATGGGGGGAATGGGTGCCATGGGGGTAAAGGGGGGCAATGGGGTCTCTATGGATCCCTATGGGTCCCTATGGGTCTCTATGGGTTCCTATGGGTCTCTATGGTTCCCTATGGGTCCCTATGGGTCTCTATGGGTCCCTATGTGTCCCTATGGGTCCCTATAGGTCCCTATGTGTCCCTATGGCTCTCTATGGGTCTCTATGGGTCCCTATGGGTCTCTATGGGTCTCTATGGGTCTCTATGGGTCTCTATGGGTCTCTATGGGTCCCGCAGGGTCCCTGTGCCCCCGGGAGGTGGTGCCGGGGCTCCCCGAGGGGCCCCCCGAGGCCGACGTGAACCTGTTCCTGCTGCCCCCCATGGAGGGCGATGAGGAGCCCCCCCCCGCCCTGGTAAGTCCCCATAGAGCCCTATGGGCCCCATAGAGCCCCATAGACCCCTATGGACCCCCATAGAGCCCCATAGACCCCTATGGACCCCCATAGAGCCCCATAGAGCCCTATGGACCCCATAGAGCCCCATAGACCCCTATGGACCCCCATAGAGCCACATAGACCCCTATGGACCCCCATAGAGCCCCATAGACCCCTATGGACCCCCATAGAGCCCCATAGACCCTTATGAACCCCCATAGACCCCTATGGACCCCTATAGAGCCCTATGAGCCCCATAGAG
>NW_026639123.1:0-10919 GCF_028554395.1 Pezoporus wallicus | reverse complement strand
CTGCAAACAGCATCCCGATAACAAGCCAACAATTGGATAGAACCCAAATCAACAGCCAAAATTTCCTCCACTGAGCAGCCCAGGAGCAAACACCACCTTCACGGAGCTGGTGCCCTTTGCAGACAGGCACTCAGGGCTCCTACTCCTGTGATAAAATGAGAGTTGAACTGACCTGTGAGGACATCCATCCAAACCTATGACATTAACTGGCACTCTTCCTCGAAAAGGGAACCGTTTCTTTTAGGCATGAAAATCCTGGAACATCTACTTCATGTGGGCATCAGCGCTGGCTCTGCAGTGCAGGAGATGGATTCAGGGAGTACAAGTGGAGTTCCTCAAACAGTGGCCAAGAGACTCATCTCTTTGGCATTCCCACTGATGGATTTGGCACAGAGGGACGTATTGGATTTAGGAAGACTGCTGATTGCCCAAAGATGAAAGGAATCCATTTCTCCTGTGGGAGAAATGAGGTGACCTTGAGAAACAGCAGTGGCACAGAACCTCCTGTAAAAGGAAGTTCTGCTCTGAGCTGGAAGCTCACCCGTTGGAAGCAAGCAAGAGGGAGAAAAGCAGAGAGGAACATGCCAATCATGGGCTGATGATACATCTCGGATGTAAGGTGGCTCTGAAAAAGGCAAATCCCATAGTAGAGGGTGTGAGGAGAGACAGTCCCTTTAGGGAAACGGAAGTGCTTCTGTCATTGCATGGAGCCCTGAAGAGGCCTTGTTTGGAGTCCTGCTACGACTCCAATCAACCACGTTCACCAGAGGTTAATGGACAGCAGACCTGGTGGGAGAATGGGTGGGATGAAGATCCTTGTGGACCCGCAAGGGTTTGGCAAAGGCAGACTGCTGGATCTGGATCTGCCGACCTTTCCCCATCAGATGTAGAAGTAGAACAAAGGCAGAGAGCATGAGATGAAATGAGAGAGTGGAGGAAAAGAATAACAGCTTGCATTATTCCTTTTCATATACGGACAATATAACGCTTCTGCACAGAAGGACTAATTTAGCCCTCCGCACAGCCCCACTGACCCCTCCTAAGAGAAACCATTTAAATCTTTAAACAATTTACATGAAAATGTAACTTTGCTGCAAATATATCTCTTCCCCCTCCTGCTCCCATCACGAGTGCAGTCCTTCAAATCTCTGACAGCTTCCATTATCTCTTAATGAAGTGAGAGCATCTTTCTTAGGAGACGCGCCGGCCCCGAGGTTAATCCCCGAAACGAGGTTCCCAAATAAGAATCAGGGGAGGGAAAAGAGAAGGAAAAGCAAACACTTAGAAGAGCTCCAAGGGGTGGCTTCACCACCCAGCGACTGAAGATCCTGGAGGGCAGTGATCAAATCCTCCTTGGGAACCTCTGTGGGCTGATGGGTGACTCCATCCCTGCATCCAAGGGGACTGCATCGTGCCTGCTGTTGGCTGAGCCACCCTCATGGGACCTGGGGAGGATAGACCTTCCATTGTGCTCTATCTCATGCCTATGCTAAGAAAAGAGTGGAGGTAATGCCAGCAGCACGTAAGATCCAATGAGCTGCTGAGAGCTGCAGGAACCACCACCAGCGCTGATGCATGGGTGCATGGGCTCCGATGGGAGCCCTGGGAGGTGTGAGGGCCACCAAGGCCACGCCAGAGAAAGCAGAGCCTAGAGGCTGTGGGGAGAAGGGCAGGAGAGAGAAGGGCACAGAGCAGCCTGTTTGAAATGTCACCCTGGGATGTGCAGGGCTGCGGGAGAACAGCGCTGCGAGCACATTCCCACGCAACAGGGAGAGCTCCACTTGTAGCAATGACCCAATTGTTCCAACGCAGGCACCAGAAGACCTCCAGTCCCCCCAGCACAGCCCTCAGGCACACCGGGGTTACATCCGAAAGGAGGATGGCATCAGGGTCATCCTCAGAACCAGGCTTCGCAGCTACAGAGACAGTGAGCTTGAACAGGGGGGCTCAGGAGCATCCTCCAGAGCAGCCAGGGTTCTGCATTGCCTTGCAACACCTCAGCACACGGAGCAGGAGAAACCATCTGCACCACCGCCAGGCTGGGGGCAGTGATGCACAAACACTCTGGATGCTCTTTAGATTTTGCAGGAGCGACACACATTTCCAGCCCAAGCATCAACAACAGCCCTGCAGGTGAGCCTGCTCACTGGGGCTGCAGCGTGCTGTGGGACTGCACCATGTTGCAAAGCCAGAGTAGAGGCTCTCTCCATCAGATACTCCCTGTTCTTCTCGAGGCTGGAGGGCTGCTTTGCAAAAGGCTTGATGGTGATGTGGGGAAGGTGTAAGAGAGAGGACATACTGACAAATACATGTAAAGGGCAGGAAATGAGGAGAGAAAGGCTGAAAATCTATTGAGCTGCCAGGAGATGGGATGGAAAAGGGGATAAAAAATCAGGAAGGTCTCAGGGGAAAAGAGATTCACAAGAAGGGGGACTACTGACTTGAATAGAGGAGAGATGAAAGCAGAAAGCCATGCAGAGGAAAATAAACAGCTATTCCCAGAAAAACAATAAAGTTTGAAATGTGCTGGGCCAGAAGGAAGAAAAGAAACAAACCCAACCCAAGCCCACCAAGAGTTAACAATTCTGGCTGCTGAAGCTGCTTAAGTAAAGAAAGCAGAGAAGGCGAAGGAAAGTACAAAGCACAAGAATAAGGAGATGAGCAATGCAGCAACAGCTTGTTCCCTGCAGTGCGCTCCGCTGTGCTGGGACACGGCAGCATCAAAGCCTGGCTCTGTACCTCTGAACACAGCATTGTGCCCAAGCTCAGTACAGGAACTGATGTCGTGTGGCCTCAGCACCCTCCCCATCAACTCGCCTCCAGGCCACAGGATCAATGATCCTTTGGCCATAACTTGAGGATGTTGAAATCCTGTCTCAACAGGACTCCACTGCTGCCAAAGGAGCTCACATTTGAACACACTGGTACTGAAGTCTGTCACCTGCAGGAAAGATAAAGTCCCTGAAGAGAAAGAGCAAAAGGTTTCCTTTGTCCTGGAACACTGGTTTCTCCCACTCTCCTTGACTCCCTGCTCTGACCTGGCAGACAGGCACAGGCAGAGGATGCATGCTCCAGGCAGGCCAATGCATTCCATGGGCCAGGCTAAAAGCAGCCCCTAGCTTTCCTGGAGAAAGAGCATCAGCAAAACGCGCTGCTCACCTCCAGAGAAGGGGGGACAGGGGCAGGAAGGTGTGAAGATGTCCTTGGCTGCCCCTGCAGCACGGGCTGGGGCTGTGGCTGAGTGTGCCTTAAATCAAACCCTCCCACTGCCAAACCTGCAGCTCTTGGGGGGGGGGATGCCAGCTCTCCTTGCTGATAACTGCACCAGACAGCTATCAATCACCGCTAAGTGAAGGTAAATCAGCCCTTATCTGCCCAGGGGAAGCCTCATTTGCTTCCTGATGTCAAAGAACATGGGAGCTCTGCTTGGCATCTCCAGGCTCTTGGTGCTTGACGGGTCACCCGTGTGCTCATCCCATGGGTTGGAGCTAAGGGAAGGCACACGCTTAGCCTGAACCACTGGCCCAGATTTCATTACTGCACACAATCAAAGAGAGGGAGGACATGGACGGGGCTGAAGCCTGGGAACACTCAGTGGATGCCCAGGGCTTGGCATCACCTTGGCATCTAACCTAGCCCTTCCCTGTCAGTCCTGCAGAGACTGACTCCAGCAGTGTCCCCTCCTGAACAGGACCCATCTGCCTGTCCCCCATTCTGCTCTGGGACTCGGGGTATCCCATCTCCCAGAGGTAGGTGATCCAGCATGGAAGCAGTGCACCCTGAGCAGGGAGCAGGAGGAGCATGGGGGAATCAGCCTCTTCCTCTGCTGACTCCTCACAAAGCTCCTCTCCTCCCAGCCTGGAGAGGCACAAACAGCTCTTGTAGGTGAAGAGGTTTTGGAGGGCGAGTGGCATGGTGGATACAGCCGCATGCCAGGCCCGAGCACCCACAGCCCAGCAGTCATCTCAAAGCAGGGCTTTTAGCCCATTCCCTCCCTCCCACCTTCCACCTCTCCATGGTGAGCGGGAGCCAGTTAACCCCGTAACCTTTAACCAAGGGCTTGTGTACATGGGAAAGGATTGATGGAGCTTGTCTCCCTCATGGCCTCGCACCACGGCTCCAATTACCCCGTTAACTCCCCAGGTTGAGTGCTTGGGCTGGTATCACAGCCAAGAAATGATAGCCCTGGAAACTGCATTATAGAGCCGTTGCTGGGGATGCAGAAATGGGCATTGCCACCCCGACGTGCTCTGGGGAAACCAGGGCCCTGCTGACCATAGGAGCAGACCAGGGGGGTCCTCACTCCCCTAAGTACATTGTGAGAGCTGGGTACAAACACCACTTGCCTGCATCACTTGGGGCAAGTTACAGCCTGTCCAGGTCTGATGGAGAAAATGCACCCCAGGGAGTGAATGGTCTAGGGGAGATCCCACATTCCATGATCAGGTGAGTCAATAAAGCCAACGGGCTGCAGAACTGAGCGGTCCTTAAGGATGTTGTGCACCCAGAAGAGGGATCTCTCATCCCTGGCAGGTCCAGTGGGTGCAGCCAGGACATGAGATTCCTGCACGGGGAAATAGGGAAAGCAGGAACAAGCACATCTTGCCAATGAAAGCCAGAGCAGCAGCCTCACTTCAACCTAAGGAAAGCTGAATTAACAGCAGATGGAACAGCTCCACCAGGAGATACGGGGAGGACCCTCCCTGCAACAGGGGGAAGCTCTTTAGGCAGGTCTTTAGGTGTGAAGACAGTGGATCAGATCCTGACTGTGACTGCAGATGGGGCTGCAGCTACAGCCGCTGCTCAAGTGGGTGCCAGGATTACGGATGCACCAGCTGTCCTGGGGCACAGGACTTTGTGTTCCTTACGCTTTGAGCCAGAAATGTCACCCCAGAGGCGATATGTCCCTGTACAAAGTTTCCTTTTAGTGAATGGCTAAAGGCTGGGAAACCCACCCTGCACAATCAGAACATCACCAGCCCGCTCCATCTTACGGGGCCATGAGCTTCCTTCAAGCTGGGGCAATGGGGGAGAAGGGCTCTGTGGGGTGGGAGGGGTGACACAGACAGTGCAGGGACAGGTTTAGAGCAGAGCCAGGGCTCCTGGAGCTGCAGAGAAAGAGGGGGCAGGAGGAAATCCCATGTTCGGGGCCTGCTTGTGAAAGTGTCCAAACCTTGGCCAAAGCAACAAGGAGCACAGGGTACCCCACAGCTCACAGTCTATTGCTGCAGCTCCTGGAGCAGGAGCATCCCTTCTTGTAGCTCCACGGGGTGGGAAAACCCAGCCAACAATCAGCAATTCCAGTGATGGGGATGGTACCACCTCTACTTGGATGCACCTTTCCAAGTGGGTGTGCAGTGGGACCTGCTCCCCAGGAAACAGCAGCTGCTGGGGGAAAGCTCTGCTCTCCACGGAGGAAAGCTCATCCTCCAGGTCCATGAGCTGGCAAGTGGGACGCTACTGACACCCAGGGGCTCCCTGCATCCTGCAGGTGGGGACTGGCTCCTTTGCTGGTGGAGGAGACATCTCCATGCTCTCCCCATGGCCTATTCAGGGGTCCTGCCTCTTTAGGGAGTCTCCTGTGGAGGGTTGGAGTCCCTGCGTCACCACGTGCTTGTGGCATGGCCAGCAGAGAGACCCTGGCTAAACGGTTTTGCAGTGTGGCAAATGGGACCCAGGGGACAAGAGGCTGCACCCTGGAGCGTTGTGGCTCCATGTTCAGCTCAACAGTGTCTGCCTCGTACCATGTGCCCAGGGAGATGCTGTGCACGGGTGATGCTCTCTCCTCATCTGTATCACAGCCACATCCACCTCTGCAAACAGTGGTTAATTCTAAAAGCTAATCCGTGCTGGATGAATCCATGCCACAAGTTGCCACAGAAATGCTGGAGGATGGGAGGAGGAGCGAGGTTGGAGTTAGTTGTGGTTGCTGCTCCCCATATCACCCTGCCAGCTGTGGGTGGTTGGCTCCCACCTCTGCAGACCATACATCCTGCAGGAGTGAAGCTGGGATTTTAGGATGGAGCCCCACAGGCTCAGGTCCCTCACAAACATTGTTCCAGCAGGTTAGAACTGGAAGTGAACTAAGCTACATCAGAAAGCCCCATTCACGTTCCGGAAGACTGCCTACAACGGGAGTTATTTAAGAGCAGCACCAGAGCTTTTCAATGCACCCTGCGTGTTGTTTCAGAGCCAAGCCCCAGTGAGCCAGCAAACAGTACGAAAACACAGCAACAAACTGCCTGCGTTTGGCACCCCACCGTGCAGAACCGGAGAAGATCCAGCCTCTGACCTGCAGAACAGCAACAGATAAGATGGACACCAAGTGGATTAAAAAAGGCTTCAGGAGCAACACTTCCCAGCTGAGAAAAGCACGTTTTCCTCTGGCCCTGCGCACTGACAAGCGCATTTTAGCCAGGGAGAGCACCCAGAGGCTGCTCAAACAGAAATGCGCTTCCAATTATCTGTGATTATCAATTGCTTTGCAGACAGAAGCTGCTGATAACAAAAGCCCACTGCCCTGAGCACACAGAGACAGCTCTTTCAGGCAGGGACTGTGCGAGCAGACACCAAGGCAGGGACTTACCTAAGGAAGATGATCTCAGTCTCCTAGTGGACCAGCCATCGTCCCTGCGGGATGAGAGGAAGAAGGGATGCTTCCTCTGCAAGTGTATAAATCAAATGGTGGGTGGGGAAAAAAAGGAACAGAAGCACTAGATGAAAATCACTGTGGCCACAGCACATGGCGCACAGATTTTGTGCGCAGCACACAGATTTTGTTTGTGCTCTCCCAGAGAGAACTGGTGCTTCCCTGCTTACAGGATTGGGAAACACTGGTTGAAGGCACAGCACCAAATCTGGGTGACAAACAGGGACAGAAGGCAAAGTCTAGAAGTTCGCATCGGTATCCCATTGCCAGGTCTTTCTTGCCTCCTCTTACCATGCAAACTGGGGACACGGGAAGGCTGGGTGTGCCATGCTCTGGGGGATGAGTCTGGGGTGTCCAAGGAGTGCAAGGGAATGCACTGGCTGAATGAACGCAGCATTTCCATCTGTAATTTCTCCGCCCAAATAAGCCCTGCTGGCAAACACACACATCCAGCTCTGGAAACACAGGGGCTGATTAGCATCGACTCTATTATCATTATTATGGGCACAGACAGCTGATCAATGCCTACTCAGAAAGGCAAAATCAGGTGGCAGTCACTCCAGCAATGCCTGCTCCCTGCTCCGCAGTGATTCATGTGTGCTGGCTCCCGGCTCGCAGCCCGAACAGGGAAGGAAAGGAAGTGCGGTCCCACTTCCGTCCCCAAATAAGTGATGACTGCTTGTGTGTCAGCAACAGGGACCTGACCCTTAGCCCTGCTCAGTAAACATCCTGCACATAAGGACTAAAACAAAGGTCCTGACCCTTCCAGTCTACCTTCTGCCGTCTCCAGCTCCGCGCAGTAATCAATAGCTCTTCCCTCTGTTCCCATTCTTCCCAACCTGACACTTTTTCAATAGCCTTATTTCCTTCAGTTTGTTTTGCTCCCTGCAAACTCCTCACTCCTGTTTCTCCTTCATAAATTGGTTTTCTCTTATACACTGTCTGGAGAGAGGTGAAGGAGGAGTGGAAGAATCACAGCCCCTGCCTCATCTCAGATCACCCACTTTCCCTCTCTCCAAGTGCATTCAGAGCTGGGAACAAAACCAGCTTCACAGTGGGGCTGAGGACCATCGCAAGGCTGTAGTGTGCAATGACTCTCCTGCTTCAGAGGTGGAATGTCCGGTGGAGCAATGTGACCAAGCGAGTGGTGCTGGGGAGCAGCACTCAGTTCCCTGCTCCCTACTCTGTGCCTGCCAGCAGTGAGGAATGTCTGGGTGCAAGGCAATGAGCTGTGGCAGCCAAACGACAGGTGAAGAAGGTGTTGGAGATACGGGGCTGTCTGCAGTGGCTCTGGCTCTCCCTGTGAGAGGTAAAGGCCCTTACGCACCCACATGTGAGTCCTGGACTTTGATTATGGGAAAACTCAAGATCGGCTTCAAACCCCAGCGCAGGCACAACCAAAACCTCTGCGCTGCTCTAAGTGACCACTAAGTCCTTGCTCCTCATGGCTGCACACAGAGCTTCTGGAGCTGGGGGTGTCCTGTGTGGATGTGGACACCTGAAGGGCAGGAGCAGCCCTTGGGCTCAGTGCTGGCCCAGTAGGAGACCGCATTGCTGTAGTCTGGCCAAGGGGTGATGAAGTCATGAATAACTTCAGCCAGGTCGTTATCTGCCGGGATGAGGTAGAACCTCCTTGCCAGTTAGGGATGACAGAAAGCATCCTTCATGGCCGTTCCCATGTGAGAGGAATCCAGAAGCACAGCAAAAACCAGGCCCCCATTTGCAGGTGTGAACTTTCAACTACAAAAAGCCTTTCTTGGGGGAAGCTGCCAACCACCCAGGAGCCAGCGTTTCTAGCGAGCAGGGAGCTGTGCCACCCTCACATCCCACCGACCCAGGGCTTGTGCCATGCCTGCAGTTGGCATGAAGGGCTGAGCCCGGGCCATGGAGATCTCCTCCTGAACATGACCACAGAGAGCTGGCCTTGTCCAGCGTGTTGCCTCAGCCCAGTGCCACTGCTCCCAGGTGACGTACCAGCACCCTGCTGATGCAGAGTGATGCACAAGGATGCACACGAGTGGACAGAGGGACGCAATCCGTCGGTGGCACTCGGGCTGCTTCAGCTCGTGCTCTGGCTCGGCTCCAGAGCTGGGATCTTGGCTCCAGTCAGATGAGCTTGTAGCTGGCCTTTGAATAACATTTGAGGTGCCAGTTCTTAGGCACCTGTGCAGTTTATTACTCTCCAAATAAGCATAATATGCATCACACCCCGGGGCAATCTATGCACCAATAAACCCCAATCCTCTACCTCCAGAAAGCCATCAAAACCAGTAAGATGCCAGTACCCACTATTGAGCTTGGATTGTGCTGAGATCACAGGCCGGAAAAGGTATGCTCTGAAGCACAGTGCATAACTTGTAGTGCTGAAAGCACATTGAAGCACGGTGCTTTCTGCTGATGCGAGACAGGCAATGCTGGTGCACGGTGCCTACGCTGCACTCCTGAGCAGCCCCAGGAGCTGTCAGGGCTCCTTGCACCGACTCCCTGGCTCTGGCAGGGCACACTCTGCACCTCTGTGGTTCAGAAAGCCCTGGGAAAGCTTTGCTGTGTTGACCCTTGAAGAGGGAATAGCCCCCGGCGGTGAGCAGTCAGCACATGGCACGGACTCTGAGACTGAAATCAGGGAGGGAAAAGGTAGAAGCAGACATCACGGGAGCCAAAACTCTGAGGTACCACGTGCAGCTGTGGGGCAAAGGCGGAACAGAGCCCTACATAAACTTGTCATTGATGTAGACAACACTACCTGTTGGGATTCCTTGGCTGGGAGCATCCCAAGGCTCAGCTTCCACCCCACGGCAGGGCCGGGTGTCCCCATAAGCGAGGCTCAGCCCGTGATCCGGGGCTGTCACTTTGTCTGCCACAGTGAGTGGATTTAATGACCGAATGAATCCTGTTCTCAGCTGGGTGCGACAGGAAAATAAATGCCTCCTTTTCCTCATTTCCCGTGTCCCTTTTGATCTGCCCTGCACACAAGTTTATGTGCACGGTCTCTCCCTATCTCCCCACCAACTGGGCCCTGCATTCTCCGTCGCCCCAGAGATAACCAGCAGACCCAGTATTGCTGCACCGCGTGTCTCCTGCCATCCACATCGCTGTCTCTGTACCACGTGTTGCTCAGGAGCCCAGAACTGATACTGCATCTCTCCTGTGGGACACCACGGCCAAAGACAATCACCTCCCTCCTCTGTCAGTAGAAACCTGTTGCAGTTTCCATCTGAAATGCATTTATGCCCATTTCCAACCATGCCAATTCTATATTTAAGCGTCTCTATCCTCCCTCCATGGTGCTATTCAGTGTGATATACACGGAGGCAGTGATCCAGTTCCCACTCAGCTTCTGTTTTGCTAAGCTTAATAAGCCAGGAATCTCCACTGAAAAACATGCTCCTCACTCCTCTGGCCAGCCCTTCTTTCCTGCTGTTCCAGTTTTTGGATGGATGCCACAAGAATAGTGACCATGAAAACCTTTTAACAAACCACTCTTAGGTGACTAAACCACAACCAAGCGCTTTTACAGGAGTAAAAGACTGTAACTATACCCAAAACTTGGATATTCAACTGTGGCTCTTCCGGTGCCCTTTCCAAAAGGCAGGAGAGTCAAATCCTACGCATTTGTAGGATTTGCAAATCTGCAGATTCTGGTATCTGCAATTCCAGGTATTTTCTGTCATGGCATCTTTAGAAAGCAGAGCAACACTTGAATGGTGAAGAGTAAGGAATCAACTGACAGCGCTTCCCAGGGCTGAGCAGAGAGTTTCACCCCCAGCATTAACATTTGCAATCCCTCCCATAATGAGAGGCCACAGGCAGTGTGCTGGAACAATCTCTCACTGAACTGTCCCAAACCAAGGCAGGAAGCTCATGAGGAAGGAGTAATTGTGAAGATTTGGAAAATCCATGGTTTTCCCCATTGGCTCTGCAAATCCAGTTTAGAATTTGTAAATCTGCAGGACTGGATTTCTAGGTTTCATGATTTATGGACCTCTGCTTCCCTGTCACTCTCCCCTTGACTTTAAGAAGCAGTTCTACACTAGCTCAGTTGAGATACCAGAAAGAAGTTCTCAACCACAGCAGCTCTGTGGTACATCAGAGGGGGAGATTTCCCACCCAGAGCATGAGGCATCCCCAAAGGGTGCCAAAGCCTCCTTACAAACAGGATGCTGACGGTGAGATGTATTAACCAGGGCTGGTGCCTCTGAGGAAGCATCACTGGAACAGAGAGTTTGTGCCATCTCCAGCAATGCAACCCAGCAAGAAGTCAAGGTCTTGC
>NW_026639122.1:0-1115 GCF_028554395.1 Pezoporus wallicus | reverse complement strand
TGTGGGTGTCTATGAGTGCTATGGGTGTCTATGGGGTGCTACTGGTGTCTATAGGTGCTATGGGCGTCTATGGGGTGCTGTGGGTGTCTATAGGGTGCTATGGGTGTCTATGGGGTGCTGTGGGTCTCTATAGGTGCTATGGGTGTCTATAGGATTCTATGGAGGTCGATAGGATGCTATGGGTGTCTATAGGTGCTATGGGTGCCTATAGGTGCTATGGGTGTCTATGGGGTGCTATGGGTGTCTATGGGTGCTATGGGTGTCTATGGGGTGCTATGGGTGTCTATAGGTGCTATGGGTGTCTATAGGTGCTACTGGTGTCTATAGGGTGCTATGGGTGTCTATAGGTGCTGTGGGTGTCTATGGGGTGCTATGGGTGTCTATGGGTGTCTATGGGTGCTATGGGTGTCTATGGGGTGCTATGCGTGTCTGTGGGTGCAGTGGGTGTCTATGGGGTGCTATGGGTGTCTATGGGGTGCTGTGGGTGTCTATGGGTGCTGTGGGTGTCTATAGGTGCTGTGGGTGTCTATGGGTGCTATGGGTGTCTATGGGGTGCTATGGGGTCTATGGGTGTCTATGGGGTGCTATGGGTGTCTATGGGGTGCTGTGGGTGTCTATGGGGTGCTATGGGTGTCTATGAGTGCTGTGGGTGTCTATGGGTGCTATGGGTGTCTATGGATGTCTATGGGTTCTATGGGTGTCTATGGGGTGCTATGGGTGTCTATGGGGTGCTATGGGTGTCTATGGGTGCTATGGGTGTCTATAGGATTCTGTGGAGGTCTATAGGATGCTATGGGTGTGTATCGGGTACTATGGGTGTCTATGGGTGCTATGGGTGTCTATGGGGTGCTGTGGGTGTCTATGGGTGCTGTGGGTGTCTATGGGGTGCTATGGGTGTCTATTGGGTGCTGTGGGTGTCTATGGGTGCTGTGGGTGTCTATGGGGTGCTATTGGTGTCTATGGGGTGCTGCGGGTGTCTATGGGTGCTATGGGTGTCTATGGGTGCTATGGGTGTCTATGGGTGCTATGGGTGTCTATGGGGTGCTATGGGTGTCTATGGGTGTCTATGGGTGCTATGGGTGTCTATGGGTGTCTATGGGTGCTATGGGTGTCTA
>NW_026639121.1:0-1101 GCF_028554395.1 Pezoporus wallicus | reverse complement strand
TTCGAGGCGTTTCCACCCCGGTTTGGCCGTTTCGAGGGGTTTCCACCCCCGTTTTGGCCATTTCGAGGCGTTTCCACCCCCATTTTGGCCGTTTCGAAGCGTTTCCGCCCCAGTTTTGGCCGTTTTGAGGTGTTTCCGCCCCAGGTTTTGGCTGTTCCAAAGTTTTGACCCCGGTTTTGGCCGTTCCATTTTGGCCGTTTCGAGGCGTTTCCACCCCGTTTTGGCCGTTTCTGAGGCGTTCCACCCCAGTTTTGGCGTTTCCGTTTCCACCCTGGTTTTGGCTTTTGTTCCAAAGTGTTTCCACCCCGGTTTTGGCCCTTTCCAAGGTTTCCGCCCCAGTTTTGGCCGTTTTGAGGTGTTTCCATGCCGGTTTTGCGCTTTCCAAGGCGTTTCCACCCTGGTTTTGGCTGTTCCAAAGTGTTTCCGCCCCAGTTTTGGCCGTTTCGAGGCGTTTCCACCCCGGTTTGGCCGTTTCGAGGCGTTTTGGCCAGGCATTTCCACCCCCATTTTGGCCGTTTCGAGGCGTTTCCGCCCCAGTTTTGGCCGTTTTGAGGTGTTTCCATGCCGGTTTTGCCCTTTCCAAGGCGTTTCCACCCTGGTTTTGGCTGTTCCAAAGTGTTTCCACCCCGGTTTTGGCCGTTTCGAGGCGTTTCCACCCCGGTTTTGGCCGTTTCGAGGCGTTTCCACCCCCGTTTTGGCCGTTTCGAGGCGTTTCCACCCCCATTTTGGCCGTTTCGAAGCGTTTCCGCCCCAGTTTTGGCCGTTTTGAGGTGTTTCCATGCCGGTTTTGCCCTTTCCAAGGCGTTTCCACCCTGGTTTTGGCTGTTCCAAAGTGTTTCCACCCCGGTTTGGCCGTTTCGAGGCGTTTCCACTCCCGTTTTGGCCATTTCGAGGCGTTTCCACCCCAGTTTTGGCCGTTTCGAGGCGTTTCCACCCCCATTTTGGCCGTTTCGAAGCGTTTCCGCCCCAGTTTTGGCCGTTTTGAGGTGTTTCCATGCCGGTTTTGCCCTTTCCAAGGCGTTTCCACCCTGGTTTTGGCTGTTCCAAAGTGTTTCCACCCCAGTTTGGCCGTTTCGAGGCGTTTCCAACCCGGTTTTGGCC
>NW_026639119.1:0-1083 GCF_028554395.1 Pezoporus wallicus | reverse complement strand
CCTTCTGCCGTGGGAGCAGATGCCACTGTTCATTCTGTGCTGACTGTGTTGCTGCGCAGCAGAGAGCAGGCTCTGAACTGATTCCGTTCAAATGCTCTTCTTGTATGAAAGTGTGCCGTGAAATCAACGATGGAGGCACCAATGTAAAGGTGATTGTGTGCTGAACAGGTCCAGCACCAGCTTTCAATCCTGGCTCTTCTGCTGTGGGAGCAGAGGCCAAACGTTCGTGCTGTACTCACTGTGCTGCTGGGCAGCTGAGAGACCACCTGAGAATTTGGATTCAAATGGACTTTTAGGTATGAAACCGAGGAGAGACTGCAATGATGGTGACACCGTTGCAAAGCTGTTTGTGTGCTGAGAAGCAGAGCACTAGCTTTCCCTGCTGCTCCTTCTGCCGTGTGAGCAGATGCCACTGTTCATTCTGTGCTGACTGTGTTGCTGCGCAGCAGAGAGCATCCTCTGGACTGATTCCATTCAAATGCTTTTCCTGTATGAAAGTGAGCAGTGAAAGCAACAATGAATGCACCAATGTAAAAGGGATTGTGTGCTGAACAGGTCCAGCACCAGCTTTCAATCCTGGCTCTTCTGCTGTGGGAGCAGAGGCCAAACGTTCGTGCTGTACTAACTGCTGGGCAGCTGAGACCACCTGAGAATTTGGATTCAAATGGACTTTTAGGTATGAAACCGAGGAGAGACTGCAATGATGGTGACACCGTTGCAAAGCTGCTTGTGTGCTGAAGAGACACAGCACTAGCTTTCCCTGCTGGTCCTTCTGCCGTGTGAGCAGATGCCACTGTTCATTCTGTGCTGTGTTGCTGCCAGCAGGGAGCAGGCTCTGGACTGATTCTATTCAAATGCTTTTCCTGTATGAAAGTGAGCAGTGAAAGCAACGATGGAGGCACCAATGTAAAGGGGATTGTGTGCTGAACAGGTCCAGCACCAGCTTTCAATCCTGGCTCTTCTGCTGTGGGAGCAGAGGCCAAACGTTCGTGCTGTACTAACTGTGCTGCTGGGCAGCTGAGAGACACCACCTGAGAATTCGGATTCAAATGGACTTTTAGGTATGAAGCCGAGGAGAGACTG
>NW_026639118.1:0-1108 GCF_028554395.1 Pezoporus wallicus | reverse complement strand
CATCCCTATGGGGGGGGGGAGCACATCCCTATGGGGGCACAGCACATCCCTATGGGGGGCCAGAGCATCACCATGGGGGAGCCAGGGCATCCCTATGGGGGGAACCAGGGCATCCCTATGGGGGGGGAACCAGGGCATCCCTATGGGGGGGGAGCCAGGGCATCCCTGTGGGGGGGGCACAGCACATCCCTATGGGGGGCCAGAGCATCACCATGGGGGAGCCAGGGCATCCCTATGGGGGGAACCAGGGCATCCCTATGGGGAAACTGAGACATGGGGGGGGGGGGGGCACAGCGCATCTCTATGGGGGGCCAGAGCATCCCTATAGGGGGGAACCATTGCATCCTTGTGGGTGAGCCAGGGCATCCCTGTGGGGAAACTGAGACATGGGGGGGCACAGTGCATCCCTATGGGGCATGGACCAGGGCATCCCTATGATGAGCCAGGGCATCCCTATGGGGGGGAAACAGGGCATTCCTATAGGGGGGGACACAACACATCCTTATGGGGGTCCCAGTGCATCCCTATGGGGGGGACTGGGACATGGGGGGTTGGGGGCAGGGCATAGGAATGGGACCAGTTCATCCTTATTGGGGGGCCCAGGGCATCCCTGTGGGGGGCAGTGATGCAGGGGATGCCTGGATATGCCCCAATTCCCCTTTCCCCCCCTCCCCCCAAGTGCAGGTGAACTGAGGCACAGCAGCAGCTCAGGCCCCCTGCCCCCATTCCCAATGGATCCCTCCCCATTCCCAATGGATCCCTTTCCATTCCTGCCCCCATTCCCAGTGGATCTCTCCCCATTCGCAATGGATCCCCTCCTCATTCCCAATGGATCCTTCCCCATTCCTGCCCCCATTCCCAGTGGATCCTTCCCCATTCCTGCCCCCATTCCCAATAGATTCCCTCCCCATTCCTGCCCCCATTCCCAATGGATCCTTCCCCATTCCTGCCCCCATTCCTAATGGATCCCTCCCCATTCCCAATGGATCCCTTCCCATTCCTGCCCCCATTCCCAATGGATCCTTCCCCATTCCCCCCCCATTCCCAATGGATCCTTCCCCATTCCCGCCCCCATTCCCATGGATCCTTCCCCATTCCCGCCCCCATT
>NW_026639117.1:0-10922 GCF_028554395.1 Pezoporus wallicus | reverse complement strand
GGTGAGGAGCGGGCGCCATTTTGGGCGTCCGCGCTGAGGGGAGCGGGTCCGGTTGAATGGCGTCAGCTGAGAGGGGAGATGAGCTGAGCTCTGAGGCAGGAGCTCGTCCCTGTGAGGGTGCTGAGGCGCTGGCACAGGGTGCCCAGAGAAGCTGTGGCTGCCCCATCCCTGGCAGTGTTCAAGGCCAGGGTGGACACAGGGCTTGGAGCAAGCTGCTCCAGTGGAAGGGGTCCCTGCCCGTGGCAGGGGTTGGGGCTGGGTGAGCTTTAAGCTCCCTTGAACCCAGAGCAGGCTGGGATCCAGCCGCACCGTGACCCTGCTGCTCCCGCAGGACCACAGTGGTTGTGGCAGGGTTTTTGGCTGCTGAAGCACACCCACACCCACGGGGGTGAGCGCGGGTGCTCTGCCCCTCGGAGGGCTGCGTGGCAGCCGCCATGGGACCGCAGCCAGGCTGCGGTGGTGCTGGGGAAGCGGGGACAGGCAGAGGGCAGTGAGGCCTCGAGGCGCCCCCAGGGCCACGCAGGGCCAAGCCGGTGGCAGCCTCCCTGGGCACCCCTCCAGCGCTTGGCTGCGGCACCTGCAATTGGCAGGGCAGAGATAACGAAGGAGCAGCGCCCTTGGCACGGGCACGTCTGTCGCTTGGCACATGTCACCGTGCTGCTGGCATCGGGGCTGTCCCGGAGCGGTGAACCCAGGCCGTTAGCAACGGGATCCGGAGCTTTCAGCTCCCTGCAACCCAACCCGTTCCATGGATCCATGGTCGTTACCGGTGCAGCTCCCACCCGCACCACGTCTGCCCCGCGCGGCCCCATCCCGCTGTTTATTGCGCTCGGAACGGATCCCCTTTGGCACAACGGGGCCCGCCTTGAACCGACCCGACCTGACCCGACCCCTCCGAGCCGAGCCGAGCCGAGCCGAGCCGAGCCGAGCGGCTTCGGTCCGGTCCCACCCGTGACGTCAGGCCGGGGCGGGGCCGCACGGGGCCGCGCGGCGCGCTCCCTCCGCCGCCAGCACCCGCCGCCGCCGCCGCCGCCGCCTCCCGCCAACCCGGCCCGGCCCCCCCCCACCCCCCCCTCCCCGAGCCCCGAGGTGAGTGAATGCGCCCGGTCCTGCCCCCCCCCACAACCCCACCCCCCCCCGCCGCGCCCGGCCCCAGCCCCGCCCCGCCCCGGTATTGTTGTGGCGGAGCCGCGGGGGAGGCGCTTTGTTCCACCCGGTACCGGCCGTGGCATCGCCCCCCCCCGCTGCTGCGGGCGCCGCGCACCCCCTCCGCTAACGGGGATCCATCGCCGCCATCCGTTGGTTCCCCCCCTCTTCTCCCCGTCGGTTGCGGACCCCCCCCCCCCCCCTTTCCCACCGGGAGGGCGCTGCCATGGGACCGTGGTGCCCCGGTTCCCCCGTGGGACCCCCGGGCGCCCAGCACCGGAACTGGGGACCCCGAGGACCCGTCCTGCCCGTGGCAGCCCGGCCGTGCCCTGTGCCCTCGGGGTGCCTGTCCCTGCGCTTGGCACCGCGGCCGTGCCCGGGGCTGTGCCCACAGCGGCCCGGCTGTGACCGTTACACCCTGATCCCGTGGCACTCTGCCTGTGACCGTTACACCCTGACTACGCCTGCGGCACCCCAGCTTTGGCTACGGCTCCGCAGCTGTGCCCGTGGCACCCTGACTGTGTCCACAGCACCCCAGTTATGCCCATGGCTCCGTGGCCATGGTTGTGGCATGCCCATGGCACCCTGGCTGTGCCTTTGTCCCCAGAACCATGCCTGTTGCACCCCAGCTGTGCCCATGGCACCCTCATCATGCCCATGGCACCCTGACCGTGTCTGTGGCACCCCAACAATGCCCATCACAACCTGGCCATGCCCATGGCACTGTGGCTGTGCCGGTGGCACCTGAACTGTGCCCATTGCACCCTGGCATCCCCAGCGCCATGCCTGTAGCACCCCAGCCATGTCCATGGCACGCTGACCATGTCTCTGGCACCCCAACAATGCCCATCACAACCTGGCCATGCCCATGGCACTGTGGCTGTGCCAATGGCACCCCAACCATGCCCATGGCACCCTGGCATCGCCAGAGCCATGCCTGTAGTACCCCAGCCATGTCCATGGCACCCTGACCATGCCTATGGCACCCCAGCTGTGTCCATTGCACCCCAGCTTTGACCATGACACCCCAACCGTACCCATGGCACCCTGACCATGCCCATGGCACCAGCAGCCCCCTGCCCGCACCCCCTCCCCGCTCTGGGGCGTCCCCCATTCCCACGCCCATGGGGTCCCATTCCCGGCCCCCCACCCTCCCGGAAATCCTTCCCGAGCTGATGCAGGCTCCCCCAGACCACCCCCCCCCCTCCTCTCCGCTTCCTGCTTCCCGCTGGGCAGGGCAGAACAATTCCCGGCCGCATCCTGCCCAGCCTGGTGTGGGGTGTGGGGGGGGGCCGCACGGCTGGGGCACCCCCGAACACACCGGGGCAGGGCCGGGGGTGACGTGGGGGGGAAGCGGAAGGGCCCGTTTCCTCCTCCGTGGACCCCCCTCCGCCACATTGCTCGTCACCACCGGAGGAGGGACCGTGATTGGGGGGGGGCAGCGATTGGGGACCCGCGTGTGTGTGTGTGTGTGTGTGTCCCCCCACTGCGTGGGGCGCCCCGGCCTCGTGATGCGCGTTCCTCAATGGCCGCCTTGTCCCCGCGCCGCCCGCGTGATGCCCCGTTACCCTAACGGGGCCCGACCGTGTCCGTGTGCCCCCCCCAGGCTCTGTGTCCCTGTCCCGTCCCCTCCCGCAATGGCTCCCCACTGGCTTCTGGCCCTCGCCTCGCTGCTGGCCCTCGCCACCGCTGCCACCGCTGCCGCGGCACCGGGGTCTTCGTGGAGCGCCGTGCCCCGCAAGACCGTCCCGTACGCGGGTGAGTAACTACGGGCGTCCAGGGAGAGGGGAATGGAGAGGGTTAGGGTGCTGCTCCCTGGGGCTCTGTTGTCCCCACCTCGGGCACGTTCTGTCCCCTCCCAGCTTGGCAGTGCTGTGGGGACCCCCCCTGCATTGGGGGTCTGTGAGAGCAGAGGGGGACTCCGTGCCGTGCCAGTGCCTGGGGTCCCCATCCCTGTGCTGTGTCCCTCTGCCGTGCCAGCACCCCGAGGTGCCATCCTTTAGCCGTGCCAGCACCCTGTGTCCCTGTCCTGTGCCGGTACTGTGTGTCCCTATCTGCCGTGTGCCATGTCCCTGTGCCATGCCAGCGCCGTTGTTGCTGTCCCTGTGCCATGCCCCGTGTCCCCATGCCCTGGCGCAGTGGCAGTGCCCTGTGTCCTCTATCCCTGTGCTGTGCCAGCGTCCCTGTGCCATGTCCCCTGTCCCTGTGTTGTCCCCATGCCCATGACCCACATCCCTGTGCCATGCCCGTGCTTGACTCCTGTCCTTTCCTGTGCCATCCCCATGCTGTGCCAGCACCCAGCGTCCCTGTGCCATCCATGTGCCATCCTCATGCTGTCCCTATGCTGTCCCATTGCCTTGTGTGTCCGTGCCATCCCCAATGCTGTCCCCATGCGGTACCATCCTCAATGCCATCCCCATGCCGTGCCATCCCCGTGTCCCCATCCCCACCCAGGGGCCCCGGTGCCCCCCTCTCAATGGTGCCTTTCTGTAGTGCCGGTGCCCGGGGGGGGGTCCGCGGGGTCCCTCCAAAGGCCGCAGTGTTCGCGCGGCGCCGCCAGTGCCCGCCCCGGTGACAAAGAGCCCTTTGTGCTCTGCAGGAGGGGGTCAAGGGGGGGCTGCGGGTGCCCGGCGGGGCTGGGGCTTCACCCCCATGTCCCCCCCCTTTGTGCCCCCCCCTCCCAACAGAGCTGCAGGACGTGGCCAAGCGCTTCTCGCAGGGGGGGGTCTCGCACTACCTGACGCTGACGCTGGACGCGGCTGAGGCGCTGCTCTACGTGGGGGCCCGGGAGGCCGTTTTCGCCGTGGCCACCGGCACCGTGGAGCTCAAGGCAGCGGTGAGGCCCCAGGGACCCCCCCAGGGGGTGTTCCTGGAGGGTCGGGGGGGGGGTGTGTGTTTGGAGCCCCCTGACCCCTTGTCTCCATCCCCAGATCTCCTGGGAAGCCCCCGTGGATAAGAAAGCCGAGTGCATCCAGAAGGGCAAGAACAACCAGGTTGGGGAAGCGGGTGCTGTGGTTGCAGTGGGGGGGGGATGAAAGGGTGACAGGGCACCCTGCTGTGTCTTGGTGTGTCCCCCCTTAACCGCCTCTTGTCCCCCCCCCCCCAGACTGACTGCTTCAACTACGTGCGGTTCCTGCAGAGCTACAACAGTTCCCATCTCTACGCCTGCGGCACCTACGCCTTCCAGCCCAAGTGCACCTACATCGTGAGTGCGGCCATGGGGGGACCCCAGAACCTATCATCCCCCTGCTTCCCCCCCCGGACACCCCCACCCGGCCTTGGGAGCATCACCAAGGGGTGTCCCTATCCCCAAAAGGGTGCTCCAGGGATGTCCCTGTCCCCAGGGGTGTCATTAAGGGGGTGCCTTGTTCCTGTGAGGCTGGTTTGGGGGTGTCCCTTTGACCACCTGGAGCTTTGTTAGGGTGTTCTTTTCCCCATAATGTGTCTGTGCTCATCCCAGAAGGGCTGTCTGGGGGGTATCCCTGCCCCAGAAGCATCTCCCAGGGGTGCCCCTGTCCTGAGGAAGGTGCTCCATGGATGTCTCTATTCCCAGGAGCATCATCCAAGGGTGTCCCTCTCCCCAGGGGCATGATTAAGGGGTGGCCTTGTTCCCATAGGGTGGTCCAGGGGTGTCTCCTGTCACCCTGGAGCATTGTTAGGGGTGTCCCTGTCCCTGTAATGGCTTATCCAAGGCTGTCTTTGTCCCAGAAAGGTTATCTTTGGAGTGTCCCTGTTCCAGGAGCATCACCCAGGGGTGTTCCCTGTGCCCAGAAGCATCATCCAGTGGTGTCCCTGTGCCCCAGAGGCTCATCTGGGGGACCAGGGCTGCTCAGGGGTGCTTAGATCACCTCATGGTGACATGAACCAGGGTGGGTGTTGAACCCCCCCTACCTGCTCCTGTGCCCCACAGGAACTCTCTGGCTTCACCCTGGACCAAGTGGCTTTTGAGGACGGCAAAGGGAAGTGCCCCTATGACCCCACCAAGGGACACACCGGCCTCATCGTGGGTAAGTGGCACTGCTGGGGCCAGCGGGGGGGTCCCACCCCAGCCCCTGTCCCCTTCCTAACCCTGTTCCTCGCAGACGGGGAGCTCTACTCAGCCACCTTCAACAACTTCCTGGGCACGGAGCCCGTCATCCTCCGCAACCTGGGCCCCCACTACTCCATGAAGACCGAGTATCTCACCTCCTGGTTGAACGGTAGGGCTGGGGGGGACATGGGGGGGGAGGACTGCATGGACACCCCCAACCCGTGGCATGGGGTTGATGTCCCTTTTCCACCACAGAGCCCCACTTTGTGGCCTCAGCGTACGTGCAGGAGAGCGCGGCCAGCGCCACCGGCGACGATGACAAAGTTTACTTCTTCTTCAGCGAGCGCGCGGTGGAGTACGACTGCTACGCCGAGCAAGTGGTGGCCCGCGTGGCCCGGGTCTGCAAGGTACAGGGAGGGGACACCGGGGCGAGGGACGGCGTCCTGGTGTGGCTTCACCCTGCGGTGACACCGGTTGGGTGCGCAGGGGGACGTCGGCGGGGCCCGCACGCTGCAGAAGAAGTGGACAACGTTCTTGAAGGCCCGTTTGGTGTGTTCAGCCCCCGAGCAGCAGCTCCACTTCAACCGCCTCCAGGCTGTGTTCACCCTGCCCGGGGATGAGTGGCAGGACACCACCTTTTTTGGGGTCTTCCAGGCCCGCTGGTGAGTCCATGGGGAGGTGGCATCAGCCCCAGAACTGGTGGTGGGTCCATGGGGAGGTGGCATCAGCCCCAGAACTGGCGGTGGGTCCATGGGGAGGTGGCATCAGCCCCAGAACTGGCGGTGGGTCCATGGGGAGGTGGCATCAGCCCCAGAACTGGCGGTGGGTCCATGGGGAGGTGGCATCAGCCCCAGAACTGGCGGTGGGTCCATGGGGAGGTGGCATCAGCCCCAGAACTGGCGGTGGGTCCATGGGGAGGTGGCATCAGCCCCAGAACTGGTGGCTCCCCTCCATCCCGCCCTGTTGCTTGCAGGGGGGACGTGGATGTTTCAGCCATTTGCCGGTACCACATCCTGGAGGTGAAGAAGGCATTCGAGGGCCCCTACAAGGAATACCGGGAGCAGGCGCAGAAGTGGGGCCGGTACTCAGATGAGGTGCCAAGTCCCCGTCCCGGCGCGGTGAGTGCCAGTACTGGCAGTGGGGAGGGAGATGGGGTACGGATACAGTCCCTCAGTGACGGTGACCTCGGTCCCACAGTGCATCACGGACTGGCACCGCCAGAATGGCTTCGCCAGCTCCCTCGAGCTGCCCGACAACACCCTCAACTTCGCCAAGAAGCACCCGCTCATGGACGAGCCCATCCTGCCACACCGCGGCCGCCCGCTGCTGCTCAAGAAGGACTCCAACTTCACCCAGCTCGTGGTGGACCGAGTGGCCGGGCTGGACGGTGCCATCTACGAGGTGCTCTTCATCGGCACGGGTAGGTGCCGGGCTGAGGGGAAGCCACCACGGGAAGGTCCCGGTGTGGGAATGTCCCTCACAGCCCGCTGGGACCCGCAGGTGATGGCTGGGTGCACAAGGCGCTGAACCTGGGCACTCGCATCCATCTGGTTGAGGAGCTGCAGGTATTCGAGCCGGCGCAGCCTGTGGAGAGCCTGGTGCTGGCTGGACGGAAGGTGAGAGGTGCCC
This sequence comes from Pezoporus wallicus, assembly GCF_028554395.1. NCBI lineage: Eukaryota > Metazoa > Chordata > Aves > Psittaciformes > Psittacidae > Pezoporus > Pezoporus wallicus. Next base: position 4,117 of record NW_026639117.1, on the reverse strand, counting down.
CGGGGCAGGGGACGGTGTCCGGGTGTCACCTCGGTTGTCACCTCACCCCTTCTCCTACCCTCGCAGAAGCTGCTCTTCGCTGGCTCCCGGTTCCAGTTAGCCCAGTTGCCGCTGGCCGATTGCAGCCGGTACCAGTCGTGCACCGACTGCGTCCTCGCCCGGGATCCCTACTGCGCCTGGAGCCGCAACGCCAGCCTCTGCGTGCGCACTGACGGCCTCAACGGGTACAGGGGGTCCCTGTGGGGATGGGGGGACACCCGCTGTGCCACAGGGACCCCCTTCACTTCCACCACCTCCTCCCGCAGGTCCCAACTGGTCCAGGACGTGCTGAGCTCCGACACCCGTGCCTGCACCCTGCCTCAGGTGGCCAAGCAAGGTGAGACCGCGGCAATGCCGCGCGGGGCTGGGGTCCTCCCTGGCTTTTTGCCTCCCCTCCTGACCCTGCGCCGCTCTCCCACAGGCTCCATCACCCCCAAAAACGTGACGGTGGTGGCGGGCACCGACCTGGTGCTCACGTGCCGCTTGGGCTCCAACCTGGCACAGGCGCTGTGGACCTTCGAGGGCAGGGCGCTGCCGGCCGAGCAGGCGCTGGTGCTGCACGACACCCGCCTGCGGGCGCTGGTGGTGCCGGGAGCAGGGGCTCAGCACAGCGGCACGTACCGGTGCTTCTCGGAGGAGCAGGGTGCCCGCCTGGGCGGGGAGGTGTACCGGGTGGTGGTGCTGGCCGGGGCCGGGGTACCCCTGGAGACGAGGGCGCCGCTGGAGAGCCTAGGGCTGGTGTGGGTGGTGGCCGTGTGCCTGGGCGCGCTGTGCCTGGTGCTGGTGCTCGTGGTGTTCTCGCTGTGGCGGCGGCTGCGGGAGGAGCTGGGGAAAGGCACCAAAGCCATCGAGAGCACCCTGGTGTACCCCATCGAGCTGCCCAAGGAGCCCCCCAGTCCCCGCTTCGTCCCCAGCGCCGCGTCCGACTCAGATGAGAAGCTCTGGGACCCGGCCAGTTACTACTATTCGGACGGCTCGCTCAAAATCGTGCCGGGTCACGCCACGTGCCGCAACGGCGGCCCCCCCGGTGCCACCTCGCCACCAAGCGGCATCCCTGGGCAGCCCCTTCACTCACCCACCCGCATCCACCTTGGTCCCCTGCGTGGTTCCTCCTCCAACGGCTACATCCGCCTGGCGCTGGGTGCCGAGGAGCGGCCGCCCTGCGCCGACCTGGCCGAGGAGCTGCGGCGCAAGCTGCAGCAGCGCCAGCCCCTGCCCGACTCCAACCCTGAGGAGTCGTCGGTCTGAGCAGCCGGTGGCCGCCGAGCAGCTGTACCTACCTCAGGGGCACCCACTGCGGGGACCCCGGCGCTGGCAACCCACCGTAGGGACCAACGCCTGGGCACCAGCACCCGCCTTGGGGCTGCAGTGTGGGCGCTGGTGCCCAGTGTAGGGATGCCGGTGCTGGTACCTGACTTGGGAACTGCCATGTTGGCACTCACCATGTGGATGGGACTCTCACTGCAATGCTGGTACCGGTCTTGGGCACTGCCACCCCGGCACCTGCCTTGGGGCAGTGGCACCGTGACACCCGTCTTGGGCCACCAGAGCTGCTCTTGGTCACCACGTCCGCCTTCGGTACCGTGTCCCAAGCAAGGGACTGACCTTTGGGGACTGCCACCAGCCTTGGGGACCACTGCCCCCCCCGGGTGCCGTGTCCCACCCTGGGCAGTGGCTGCGGGATGACTTTTTGGGATGATTTAAGAACCGATTGGGTTTTTCTTCCAGAGAATTTTTCTAATGCCCCCCCTCCTCACACCTCTCCCCCTCCCAGGGCTTCGTACCCCTTTGGCCCTGGTTGTAAATACCCCCCCCACCCCAGCCTGCTACCCCCCTGCACGCTGCCCGCTTGGGCCCCTTTTGTATAACCCCCCCCACCCCCAGTGTAATTTATTTGTTACCAAAATATATTTATTTGCTGTAAATACGTGAGTATTTTTATATTAATAATAAAAAGGAGTAAAAAAAAACCCCAACCATCAGCACATCTTGAAAGTGAAGCCGGGGGGGGGGGGGGGGGGGAAGGTGCGGGGAGGGCTCTGGGCCCCCCCCAGCCACTGAGCTCATGGAAAAAAGCCGCGCTCGGGGCTATAAAAGGGCATCGCGGTGCCGTTCCCAGGGCGGGGGGGGGTAAGAGCGGAGGCTTGGCCCCATGCCCGTGTGTCCCGTCCCGTGTCCCCCCCCCGGATGCCGGGGGTCAGTGCGGGGTCCCCAGGGAGGGCCTGCCGGGAAGCAGGGCGGAAACGGCACCCGGGGTCCTGGGGGGGGGGGTGCTCCGGGAGCGGGGCCAGCGCTGCCCGGGCCGTGGGAACCCGGGGGGGGCGGGGGGCAGAGCCGCCATGGGATCCGAGGGGGGAGCACAGCCCAGCGCTAGCGCGCCCCTAACGGCGGCGACGGGGCCGAAATGGACCCAAGAGCTCGGGGCGTGGCTTCGTTCGGCTTCCCCCGACTGCCCTCGGCTCTTTCCGGCTCCCCTCGATCCCCTTCAGCCCTTCCCTGAGCTCCCCTCGGCTCTTCCCGTCTCCCCTCAGCCCCCTTCGGCTCTCTCCGCCTTCCCTCGGTCCCTTCGGCTCTTTCCGCCTTCCCTCGGCTCCCTTCGGCTCTTTCCGGCTTCCCTCGGCTGCCTTCAGCCCTTCCCTGAGCTCCCCTCGGCTCTTCCCGTCTCCCCTCAGCCCCCTTCGGCTCTTTCCGCCTTCCCTCGGCTCCCCTCGGCTCTCTCCGCCTTCCCTCGGTCCCTTCGGCTCTTTCCGGCTTCCCTCGGCTGCCTTCAGCCCTTCCCTGAGCTCCCCTCGGCTCTTCCCGTCTCCCCTAAGCCCCCTTCGGCTCTTTCCGCCTTCCCTCGGGTCTCTCCGCCTTCCCTCGGTCCCTTCGGCTCTTTCCGGCTTCCCTCGGCTCCCTTCAGCCCTTCCCTGAGCTCCCCTCGGCTCTTTCCGCCTTCCCTCGACCCCCCTTCAGCCCTTTCCTCGGCTCCCTTCGGCTCTTTCCGCCTTCCCCCGGCTCCCTTCGGTCTCCCCCGGCCCTGGCGATGGCTGCGGGCCGCCGCTCGCCGCCGGGTCCCTGCTGCCCGTCGCGGGTGGCGGTGCCGAGCGCACACCAGAGCCTGCCCGAGATGGACTTCGAGCGGGGTCGGGTGTGGAGCGGGACGGGGGGCTGAGGGCAGGGGCATGCTCCGAACCTCGCCTGACCCGGTGCCCGCTGCCCGCAGGGATCTGGGCCGCGGCGCGGGACGGGGACGAGACCCGAGTGCGGCAGCTGCTGGATCGGCGCGGGGAGCCCGGCCAGACCGACCTGGCGGGGTACACAGCGCTGGTACGGGGCGAGGAACACGGGCCGGGAGGGGGGGGGGCGGCGGTACGAGCATCCCGACCGCCGTGCCCACCGTCCTACCGCCCGCAGCACTACGCCAGCCGCAACGGGCACCTGGGGGTTTGCCGGCTGCTGCTGCAGCGCGGAGCCTGCTGCGACGCCCGTACCCCCGGCGGGGCCACCCCGCTGCACCGCGCCAGCTTCTGCGGACACCTCGCTATCGCCCGGCTCCTGCTGGCCCACGGCGCTGACCCCGCTGCTGCCGATGGGGACGGCCGCACCAGCCTGCACAAGGTGGGGCGATGGGGTCGAGGCGGGGTGGGGTGGTGGGGTGTCCCCGGTGCTGTCACCCACACCGTGTCACCCGCAGGCGGCCGAGCAAGGCCACCGGGAGCTGTGTGCGCTGCTCCTGCAGCACAGCCCGGCGCTGGCCGGCATCGCCGATGCCAAAGGACGGCGGCCTCGGGACATGGCTCACCCGGCGGTGCGGGACCTGCTGGGTACCTGAGCGGGGACACGGGAGCCGCCGCGGGACTCCTCTCCGTGGATAAACAGCGCCTGCGGCACCCAACGCTGTGTCCGTGTCCGTGCCTCTGTCCCTGGTGTCCGGAGCCATTTTTAGCTGTTCCCCCCTCCGCTCCTCCTCAGCCCCACCGAGGGGAGACGGCCACAACCAGCTCGGTGCCGTGGGGTATCCCCTACCTGGGGGCGAAGGGGCAATGGCGGCGCCCCGCAGCCGCCACCGAGCTCCTCTATGTGGGGACTGCAGCGC
>NW_026639116.1:0-1091 GCF_028554395.1 Pezoporus wallicus | reverse complement strand
ACAGTCAGCTTTGAAAAGGGGTCACCATCATTGAGTCTCTCCTCGGTTTCATACCTAAAAGTCCATTTGAATCCAAATTCTCAGGTGGTGTCTCTCAGCTGCCCAGCAGCACAGTGAGTACAGCACGAACGTTCTGCCTCTGCCCCCACAGCAGAAGAGCCAGGATTGAAAGCTGGTGCTGGACCTGTTCAGCACACAATCACCTTTACATTGGTGCCTCCATCGTTGCTTTCACTGCTCACATTCATACAGGAAAAGCATTTGAATGGAATCAGTCCAGAGCCTGCTCTCTGCTGCACAGCAACACAGCACAGAATGAACAGTGGCATCTGCTCACACGGCAGAAGGAGCAGCAGGGAAAGCTAGTGCTCTGCTTCTTCAGCACACAAGCAGCTTTGCAAAGGGGTCACCATCATTGCAGTCTCTCCTCGGTTTCATACCTAAAAGTCCATTTGAATCCAAATTCTCAGGTGGTCTCTCTCAGCTGCCCAGCAGCACAGTGAGCACAGCACGAACGTTTGGCCTCTGCTCCCACAGCAGAAGAGCCAGGATTGAAAGCTGGTGCTGGACCTGTTCAGCACACAATCACCTTTACATTGGTGCCTCCATCGTTGCTTTCACTGCTCACTTTCATACAGGAAAAGCATTTGAATGGAATCAGTCCAGAGCCTGCTCTCTGCTGCGCAGCAACCCAGCACAGAATGAACAGTGGCATCTGCTCCCACGGCAGAAGGACCAGCAGGGAAAGCTAGTGCTCTGCTTCTTCACCACACAAGCAGCTTTGCAACGGGGTCACCATCATTGCAGTCTCTCCTCGGTTTCATACCTAAAAGTCCATTTGAATCCAAATTCTCAGGTGGTCTCTCTCAGCTGCCCAGCAGCACAGTGAGTACAGCACGAACGTTTGGCCTCTGCTCCCACAGCAGAAGAGCCAGGATTGAAAGCTGGGGCTGGACCTGTTCAGCACACAATCACCTTTACATTGGTGCATCCATCGTTGCTTTCACTGCTCAATTTCATTCAGAAAAGCATTTGAATGGAATCAGTCCAGAGCCTGCTCTCTGCTGCGCAGCAACACAGTCAGCACTGAA
>NW_026639115.1:0-1108 GCF_028554395.1 Pezoporus wallicus | reverse complement strand
TTGTAGGGTAGAAAAGGGTTAGGGTTAGGGTTAGGGTTAGGGTTAGGTTTAGGGTTAGGGTAAGGGTTAGGGTTAGGGTTAGGTTTAGGGTTAGGTTTAGGGTTGAGAACCTCTGTGGGTCATTAGAATGCTCTTGAACATGCTTTCTTTTGCTCACTTTGTTACGTTTACTGTGTTTTTCTATATATCTATATATATAGTATTACACACACTTTGTTACAGTTACAGGGGAGAAATGAGTTCGAGTTAGGTTTAGGGTTAGGTTTTGGGTTAGGGTTAGCGTTAGGGTTTAGGTTAGGGTTAGGGTTAGGATTGGGAACCTCTGTGGGTCATTAGAATGCTCTTGAACATGCTTTATTTGGCTTCACTTTCTTATGTTTACTGTGTTTTCCTATATATCTCTATATATAGTATTACACTCACTTTGTTACAGTTACAGGGGAGAAATGGGTTAGGGTTAGGGTTAGGGTTAGTGTTTAGGGTTAGGGTTAGTGTTAGGTTAAGGGTTAGGGTTAGGGTTGAGAACCTCTGTGGGTCATTAGAATGCTCTTGAACATGCTTTATTTTGCTCACTTTGTTACGTTTACTGTGTTTTCCTGTATATCTATATATATAGTATTACACCCACTTTGTTACAGTTACAGGGGGAAATTGGTTAGGGTTAGGGTTAGGGTTAGGGTTAGGGTTAGGGTTAGGGTTAGATTTAGGGTTAGGGTTAGGGTTAGGGTTAAGAACCTCTGTTTGTCATTAGAATGCTCTTGAAAATGCTTTATTTTGTTCACTTTGTTACGTTTACTGTGTCTTCCTATATATCTCTATATATAGTATTACACTCACTTTGTGACAGCTACAGGGGAGAAATAGGTTAGGGTTAGGTTTAGGGTTAGGTTTAATGTTACGGTTAGGGTTAGGGTTAGGGTTAGGGTTAGGGTTAGGGTTAGGATTAGGGTTAGGGTTAGGGTTGAGAACATCTGTGGGTCATTAGAACACTCTTGAGCATGCTTTATTTTGCTCACTTTGTTACGTTTACTGTGGTTTCCTATGTATCTCTATATATAGTATTACACTCACTTTGTTACAGTTACAGGAGAGAAATGGGTAAGGGTTA
>NW_026639114.1:0-1121 GCF_028554395.1 Pezoporus wallicus | reverse complement strand
ATGAACCCGAGGAGAGACTGCAATGATGGTGACCCCGTTGCAAAGCTGCTTGTGTGCTGAAGAAGCAGAGCACTAGCTTTCCCTGCTGCTCCTTCTGCCGTGTGAGCAGATGCCACTGTTCATTCTGTGCTGACTGTGTTGCTGCGCAGCAGAGAGCTGAATGCACCAATGTAAAAGGGATTGTGTGCTGAACAGGTCCAGCACCAGCTTTCAATCCTGGCTCTTCTGCTGTGGGAGCAGAGGCCAAACGTTCGTGCTGTACTAACTGTGCTGCTGGGCAGCTGAGAGACACCACCTGAGAATTTGGATTCAAATGGACTTTTAGGTATGAACCCGAGGAGAGACTGCAATGATGGTGACCCCGTTGCAAAGCTGCTTGTGTGCTGAAGAAGCAGAGCACTAGCTTTCCCTGCTGCTCCTTCTGCCGTGTGAGCAGATGCCACTGTTCATTCTGTGCTGACTGTGTTCCTGCGCAGCAGAGAGCAGGCTCTGGACTGATTCCATTCAAATGCTTTTCCTGTATGAAAGTGAGCAGTGAAAGCAACGATGGAGGCACCAATGTAAAGGGGATTGTGTGCTGAACAGGTCCAGCACCAGCTTTCAATCCTGGCTCTTCTGCTGTGGGAGCAGAGGCCAAACGTTCGTGCTGTACTCACTGTGCTGCTGGGCAGCTGAGAGACACCACCTGAGAATTTGGATTCAAATGGACTTTTAGGTATGAAACCGAGGAGAGACTGCAATGATGGTGACCCCGTTGCAAAGCTGCTTGTGTGCTGAAGAAGCAGAGCACTAGCTTTCCCTGCTGCTCCTTCTGCCGTGTGAGCAGATGCCACTGTTCATTCTGTGCTGACTGTGTTGCTGCGCAGCAGAGAGCAGGCTCTGGACTGATTCCATTCAAATGCTTTTCCTGTATGAATGTGAGCAGTGAAAGCAACGATGGAGGCACCAATGTAAAGGGATTGTGTGCTGAACAGGTCCAGCACCAGCTTTCAATCCTGGCTCTTCTGCTGTGGGAGCAGAGGCCAAACGTTCGTGCTGTACTCACTGTGCTGCTGGGCAGCTGAGAGACACCACCTGAGAATTTGGATTCAAATGGACTTTTAGGTATGAACCCGAGGAGA
>NW_026639113.1:0-1117 GCF_028554395.1 Pezoporus wallicus | reverse complement strand
CCCTTCTTGGTACCTGGTGCAGTGCAGTGTTTTGACTTTCGGCCTAGGAGCAGAACTGATAGCGATGTTTTGGTTTGGCCAAGGACTTTGTGAGCCTCATGCTCTGCCAGGGAGGAGGGGAAGCCAGGAGGAAGCAGAGACAGGACACCTGACCCAAACTGACCAAAGAGGTATTCCATACCACAGCACGTCATGCCCAGGAGGTAACTGGGAGTTAGCCGGAAGGGCTGGGGGACTGCAGGGTTGGAGGAGGTATCGGTCGGTGCTTGGTCGGGCTGAGGGGGGCGAGTTATTGGTCAGCTGGTGGTGAGGTGTTGTATTCTCTTCCCTTGTTATTTCCTTTATCATTATTATAATTGGTGGTAGCAGTAGTGATTTGTGTTATACCTTAGTTACTAAACTGTTCTTATCTCAACCCGTGGGAGTTGCATTCTTTTCGATTCTCCTCTCTGTCCCTCCGGGAGCAGGGGGAGGGCAAGAAAGGGGGGAAGTGAGTGAACGAATTACCTGACTGGGTTTAAACCACGACAGTTCTTTTTGGCGCCCAACGTGGGGCACGAAGGGTTGAGATAACGACAGATTTGACTGGATTAATAGTCACTCCTCACAATGCTGATTTATTGGCTCTCAGAGTTGTTCTTGTTGATCTCACAGCGTCAGAATGTTGTAAATTACGTAGAGCCGGTATTTGCTGTGTTAGTGTTTATCAAGTGTGGGGCTTGGGCTAAGGTTCTTGTCTCACTGAGCTTTATGGCAATGGCTTGTAATACGGGTGGGCTCCAGCAGCAGGGCGGGACGGACGTGGCCGTGGACTTGTACCTGGCCGTCCGGCTGCTCTTCACCGTCCTGGCCCTCACCCTACTCTCCATCTTCGTGAGGCTGCGGGGAGCTGAGGGCGAGCGGCCCCGGGAGCCGGCGGCTGCTGAAGCGGCCCGGGAGAGCGGCCCCGGGGACCAAGCGGCGGCGGGAGCGGGGCCGGAGGCCGCGAGGGGACGGCTGCTGGTGGAGGAGGTCGGGGCGGTCGAGGAGAGGAAGGAGGCGGCTGCCGAGCAGCGGGAGAAGGCGGTGGAGGAGCCGAGCCCCGCGGAGGAGCCGAGCCCCGCGGAGGAGCACAGCC
>NW_026639112.1:0-1082 GCF_028554395.1 Pezoporus wallicus | reverse complement strand
GTGACAGCAATAATGGTGACAGCATTGCAAAGCTGACTGTGTGCTGAAGATGCCCAGCACATGCTTTCCCTCCTGGCTCTTCGACTGTGGGAGCAGACGACAACCGTTCGTGCTCTACTCACTGTGCTGCTGGGCAGCCGAGAGCAAGCTCTGAAGAGGGTGCATTCAAATGGACCTTTAGGTATGAAAGCGAGGAGCGACAGCAATGATGGTGACACCGTTGCAAAGCTGACTGTGTGCTGAAGATGCCCAGCACATGCTTTCCCTCCTGGCTCTTCGGATCTGGGAGCAGAAGCCAGACGTTCGTGCACTAATCGTTCTGCCCCTGGGCAGCCGAGAACAAGCTTCGGAGAGGTTGCACTCAAATGGACTTTTAAGTATGAAACCGAGGAGCGACAGCAATTATGGTGACAGCTTTGCAAAGCTGACTGTGTGCTGAAGATGCCCCGCACATGCTTTCCCTCCTGGCTCTTCGACTGTGGGAGCAGACGGCAACCCTAACCCTAACCCTAACCCTAACCCAACCCTAACCCTAACCCTACCCCTAACCCTAACCCTAACCCTAACCCTAACCCTAACCCTAACCCTACCCCTAACCCTAACCCTAACCCTAACCCTAACCCTAACCCTAACCCTAACCCTAACCCTACCCCTAACCCTAACCCTAACCCTAAACCTAACCATAACCCTAACCCTAACCCTAACCCCTAACCCTAACCCTAACCCTAACCCTAACCCTAACCCTAACCCCTAACCATAACCCTAACCCTAACCCTAACCCTAACCCTAAGCTTTCACCAGCTTCCCCTCCTGGCTCTTCGATTGTGGGAGCAGACGGCAACTGTTCGTGCTCTACTCACTGTGCAGCTGGGCAGCCGAGAGCAAGCTCCGAAGAGGGTGCATTCAAATGGACCTTTAGGTATGAAAGCGAGGAGCGACAGCAATGATGGTGACACCGTTGCAAAGCTGACTGTGTGCTGAAGATGCCCAGCACATGCTTTCCCTCCTGGCTCTTCGGATCTGGGAGCAGAAGCCAGACGTTCGTGCACTAATCGTTCTGCCCCTGGGCAGCCGAGAACCAG
>NW_026639111.1:0-10894 GCF_028554395.1 Pezoporus wallicus | reverse complement strand
AGCAGCACAGTTGAGTACAGCACGAACGTTTGGCCTCTGCTCCCACAGCAGAAGAGCCAGGATTGAAAGCTGGTGCTGGACCTGTTCAGCACACAATCCCCTTTACATTGGTGCCTCCATCGTTGCTTTCACTGCTCACACTCATACAGGAAAAGCATTTGAATGGAATCAGTCCAGAGCCTGCTCTCTGCTGCGCAGCAACACAGTCAGCACAGAATGAACAGTGGCATCTGCTCACACGGCAGAAGGAGCAGCAGGGAAGCACACAATCCCCCTTTACATTGGTGCCTCCATCGTTGCTTTCACTGCTCACTTTCATACAGGAAAAGCATTTGAATGGAATCAGTCCAGAGCCTGCTCTCTGCTGCGCAGCAACACAGTCAGCACAGAATGAACAGTGGCATCTGCTCACACGGCAGAAGGAGCAGCAGGGAAAGCTAGTGCTCTGCTTCTTCAGCACACAAGCAGCTTTGCAACAGGGTCACCATCATTGCAGTCTCTCCTCGGTTTCATACCTAAAAGTCCATTTGAATCCAAATTCTCAGGTGGTGTCTCTCAGCTGCCCAGCAGCACAGTTAGTACAGCACGAACGTTTGGCCTCTGCTCCCACAGCAGAAGAGCCAGGATTGAAAGCTGGTGCTGGACCTGTTCAGCACACAATCCCTTTTACATTGGTGCCTCCATCGTTGCTTTCACTGCTCACTTTCATACAGGAAAAGCATTTGAATGGAATCAGTCCAGAGCCTGCTCTCTGCTGCGCAGCAACACAGTCAGCACAGAATGAACAGTGGCATCTGCTCACACGGCAGAAGGAGCAGCAGGGAAAGCTAGTGCTCTGCTTCTTCAGCACACAAGCAGCTTTGCAACGGGGTCACCATCATTGCAGTCTCTCCTCGGTTTCATACCTAAAAGTCCATTTGAATCCAAATTCTCAGGTGGTGTCTCTCAGCTGCCCAGCAGCACAGTTAGTACAGCACGAACGTTTGGCCTCTGCTCCCACAGCAGAAGAGCCAGGATTGAAAGCTGGTGCTGGACCTGTTCAGCACACAATCCCCTTTACATTGGTGCCTCCATCGTTGCTTTCACTGCTAACACTCATACAGGAAAAGCATTTGAATGGAATCAGTCCAGAGCCTGCTCTCTGCTGCGCAGCAACACAGTCAGCACAGAATGAACAGTGGCATCTGCTCACACGGCAGAAGGAGCAGCAGGGAAAGCTAGTGCTCTGCTTCTTCAGCACACAAGCAGCTTTGCAACGGGGTCACCATCATTGCAGTCTCTCCTCGGTTTCATACCTAAAAGTCCATTTGAATCCAAATTCTCAGGTGGTGTCTCTCAGCTGCCCAGCAGCACAGTGAGTACAGCACGAACGTTTGGCCTCTGCTCCCACAGCAGAAGAGCCAGGATTGAAAGCTGGTGCTGGACCTGTTCAGCACACAATCCCCTTTACATTGGTGCCTCCATCGTTGCTTTCACTGCTAACTGTCATACAGGAAAAGCATTTGAATGGAATCAGTCCAGAGCCTGCTCTCTGCTGCGCAGCAACACAGTCAGCACAGAATGAACAGTGGCATCTGCTCACACGGCAGAAGGAGCAGCAGGGAAAGCTAGTGCTCTGCTTCTTCAGCACACAAGCAGCTTTGCAACGGGGTCACCATCATTGCAGTCTCTCCTCGGTTTCATACCTAAAAGTCCATTTGAATCCAAATTCTCAGGTGGTGTCTCTCAGCTGCCCAGCAGCACAGTGAGTACAGCACGAACGTTTGGCCTCTGCTCCCACAGCAGAAGAGCCAGGATTGAAAGCTGGTGCTGGACCTGTTCAGCACACAATCCCCTTTACATTGGTGCCTCCATCGTTGCTTTCACTGCTCACTTTCATACAGGAAAAGCATTTGAATGGAATCAGTCCAGAGCCTGCTCTCTGCTGCGCAGCAACACAGTCAGCACAGAATGAACAGTGGCATCTGCTCACACGGCAGAAGGAGCAGCAGGGAAAGCTAGTGCTCTGCTTCTTCAGCACACAAGCAGCTTTGCAACGGGGTCACCATCATTGCAGTCTCTCCTCGGTTTCATACCTAAAAGTCCATTTGAATCCAAATTCTCAGGTGGTGTCTCTCAGCTGCCCAGCAGCACAGTGAGTACAGCACGAACGTTTGGCCTCTGCTCCCACAGCAGAAGAGCCAGGATTGAAAGCTGGTGCTGGACCTGTTCAGCACACAATCCCCTTTACATTGGTGCCTCCATCGTTGCTTTCACTGCTCACTTTCATACAGGAAAAGCATTTGAATGGAATCAGTCCAGAGCCTGCTCTCTGCTGCGCAGCAACACAGTCAGCACAGAATGAACAGTGGCATCTGCTCACACGGCAGAAGGAGCAGCAGGGAAAGCTAGTGCTCTGCTTCTTCAGCACACAAGCAGCTTTGCAACGGGGTCACCATCATTGCAGTCTCTCCTCGGTTTCATACCTAAAAGTCCATTTGAATCCAAATTCTCAGGTGGTGTCTCTCAGCTGCCCAGCAGCACAGTTAGTACAGCACGAACGTTTGGCCTCTGCTCCCACAGCAGAAGAGCCAGGATTGAAAGCTGGTGCTGGACCTGTTCAGCACACAATCCCCTTTACATTGGTGCCTCCATCGTTGCTTTCACTGCTCATATTCATTCAGGAAAAGCATTTGAATGGAATCAGTCCAGAGCCTGCTCTCTGCTGCGCAGCAACACAGTCAGCACAGAATGAACAGTGGCATCTGCTCACACGGCAGAAGGAGCAGCAGGGAAAGCTAGTGCTCTGCTTCTTCAGCACACAAGCAGCTTTGCAACGGGGTCACCATCATTGCAGTCTCTCCTCGGTTTCATACCTAAAAGTCCATTTGAATCCAAATTCTCAGGTGGTGTCTCTCAGCTGCCCAGCAGCACAGTGAGTACAGCACGAACGTTTGGCCTCTGCTCCCACAGCAGAAGAGCCAGGATTGAAAGCTGGTGCTGGACCTGTTCAGCACACAATCCCCTTTACATTGGTGCCTCCATCGTTGCTTTCACTGCTCACTTTCATACAGGAAAAGCATTTGAATGGAATCAGTCCAGAGCCTGCTCTCTGCTGCGCAGCAACACAGTCAGCACAGAATGAACAGTGGCATCTGCTCACACGGCAGAAGGAGCAGCAGGGAAAGCTAGTGCTCTGCTTCTTCAGCACACAAGCAGCTTTGCAACAGGGTCACCATCATTGCAGTCTCTCCTCGGTTTCATACCTAAAAGTCCATTTGAATCCAAATTCTCAGGTGGTGTCTCTCAGCTGCCCAGCAGCACAGTGAGTACAGCACGAACGTTTGGCCTCTGCTCCCACAGCAGAAGAGCCAGGATTGAAAGCTGGTGCTGGACCTGTTCAGCACACAATCCCCTTTACATTGGTGCCTCCATCGTTGCTTTCACTGCTCACACTCATACAGGAAAAGCATTTGAATGGAATCAGTCCAGAGCCTGCTCTCTGCTGCGCAGCAACACAGTCAGCACAGAATGAACAGTGGCATCTGCTCACACGGCAGAAGGAGCAGCAGGGAAAGCTAGTGCTCTGCTTCTTCAGCACACAAGCAGCTTTGCAACGGGGTCACCATCATTGCAGTCTCTCCTCGGTTTCATACCTAAAAGTCCATTTGAATCCAAATTCTCAGGTGGTGTCTCTCAGCTGCCCAGCAGCACAGTTAGTACAGCACGAACGTTTGGCCTCTGCTCCCACAGCAGAAGAGCCAGGATTGAAAGCTGGTGCTGGACCTGTTCAGCACACAATCCCTTTTACATTGGTGCCTCCATCGTTGCTTTCACTGCTCACTTTCATACAGGAAAAGCATTTGAATGGAATCAGTCCAGAGCCTGCTCTCTGCTGCGCAGCAACACAGTCAGCACAGAATGAACAGTGGCATCTGCTCACACGGCAGAAGGAGCAGCAGGGAAAGCTAGTGCTCTGCTTCTTCAGCACACAAGCAGCTTTGCAACGGGGTCACCATCATTGCAGTCTCTCCTCGGTTTCATACCTAAAAGTCCATTTGAATCCAAATTCTCAGGTGGTGTCTCTCAGCTGCCCAGCAGCACAGTGAGTACAGCACGAACGTTTGGCCTCTGCTCCCACAGCAGAAGAGCCAGGATTGAAAGCTGGTGCTGGACCTGTTCAGCACACAATCCCCTTTACATTGGTGCCTCCATTGTTGCTTTCACTGCTCACTTTCATACAGGAAAAGCATTTGAATGGAATCAGTCCAGAGGCTGCTCTCTGCTGCGCAGCAACACAGTCAGCACAGAATGAACAGTGGCATCTGCTCACACGGCAGAAGGAGCAGCAGGGAAAGCTAGTGCTCTGCTTCTTCAGCACACAAGCAGCTTTGCAACGGGGTCACCATCATTGCAGTCTCTCCTCGGTTTCATACCTAAAAGTCCATTTGAATCCAAATTCTCAGGTGGTGTCTCTCAGCTGCCCAGCAGCACAGTGAGTACAGCACGAACGTTTGGCCTCTGCTCCCACAGCAGAAGAGCCAGGATTGAAAGCTGGTGCTGGACCTGTTCAGCACACAATCCCTTTACATTGGTGCCTCCATCGTTGCTTTCACTGCTCACTTTCATACAGGAAAAGCATTTGAATGGAATCAGTCCAGAGCCTGCTCTCTGCTGCGCAGCAACACAGTCAGCACAGAATGAACAGTGGCATCTGCTCACACGGCAGAAGGAGCAGCAGGGAAAGCTAGTGCTCTGCTTCTTCAGCACACAAGCAGCTTTGCAACGGGGTCACCATCATTGCAGTCTCTCCTCGGTTTCATACCTAAAAGTCCATTTGAATCCAAATTCTCAGGTGGTGTCTCTCAGCTGCCCAGCAGCACAGTTAGTACAGCACGAACGTTTGGCCTCTGCTCCCACAGCAGAAGAGCCAGGATTGAAAGCTGGTGCTGGACCTGTTCAGCACACAATCCCCTTTACATTGGTGCCTCCATCGTTGCTTTCACTGCTCACATTCATACAGGAAAAGCATTTGAATGGAATCAGTCCAGAGCCTGCTCTCTGCTGCGCAGCAACACAGTCAGCACAGAATGAACAGTGGCATCTGCTCACACGGCAGAAGGAGCAGCAGGGAAAGCTAGTGCTCTGCTTCTTCAGCACACAAGCAGCTTTGCAACGGGGTCACCATCATTGCAGTCTCTCCTCGGTTTCATACCTAAAAGTCCATTTGAATCCAAATTCTCAGGTGGTGTCTCTCAGCTGCCCAGCAGCACAGTGAGTACAGCACGAACGTTTGGCCTCTGCTCCCACAGCAGAAGAGCCAGGATTGAAAGCTGGTGCTGGACCTGTTCAGCACACAATCCCCTTTACATTGGTGCCTCCATCGTTGCTTTCACTGCTCACACTCATACAGGAAAAGCATTTGAATGGAATCAGTCCAGAGCCTGCTCTCTGCTGGCAGCAACACAGCACAGAATGAACAGTGGCATCTGCTCACACGGCAGAAGGAGCAGCAGGGAAAGCTAGTGCTCTGCTTCTTCAGCACACAAGCAGCTTTGCAACGGGGTCACCATCATTGCAGTCTCTCCTCGGTTTCATACCTAAAAGTCCATTTGAATCCAAATTCTCAGGTGGTGTCTCTCAGCTGCCCAGCAGCACAGTTAGTACAGCACGAACGTTTGGCCTCTGCTCCCACAGCAGAAGAGCCAGGATTGAAAGCTGGTGCTGGACCTGTTCAGCACACAATCCCTTTTACATTGGTGCCTCCATCGTTGCTTTCACTGCTCACTTTCATACAGGAAAAGCATTTGAATGGAATCAGTCCAGAGGCTGCTCTCTGCTGCGCAGCAACACAGTCAGCACAGAATGAACAGTGGCATCTGCTCACACGGCAGAAGGAGCAGCAGGGAAAGCTAGTGCTCTGCTTCTTCAGCACACAAGCAGCTTTGCAACGGGGTCACCATCATTGCAGTCTCTCCTCGGTTTCATACCTAAAAGTCCATTTGAATCCAAATTCTCAGGTGGTGTCTCTCAGCTGCCCAGCAGCACAGTGAGTACAGCACGAACGTTTGGCCTCTGCTCCCACAGCAGAAGAGCCAGGATTGAAAGCTGGTGCTGGACCTGTTCAGCACACAATCCCCTTTACATTGGTGCCTCCATCGTTGCTTTCACTGCTCACACTCATACAGGAAAAGCATTTGAATGGAATCAGTCCAGAGCCTGCTCTCTGCTGCGCAGCAACACAGTCAGCACAGAATGAACAGTGGCATCTGCTCACACGGCAGAAGGAGCAGCAGGGAAAGCTAGTGCTCTGCTTCTTCAGCACACAAGCAGCTTTGCAACGGGGTCACCATCATTGCAGTCTCTCCTCGGTTTCATACCTAAAAGTCCATTTGAATCCAAATTCTCAGGTGGTGTCTCTCAGCTGCCCAGCAGCACAGTGAGTACAGCACGAACGTTTGGCCTCTGCTCCCACAGCAGAAGAGCCAGGATTGAAAGCTGGTGCTGGACCTGTTCAGCACACAATCCCCTTTACATTGGTGCCTCCATCGTTGCTTTCACTGCTCACATTCATACAGGAAAAGCATTTGAATGGAATCAGTCCAGAGGCTGCTCTCTGCTGCGCAGCAACACAGTCAGCACAGAATGAACAGTGGCATCTGCTCACACGGCAGAAGGAGCAGCAGGGAAAGCTAGTGCTCTGCTTCTTCAGCACACAAGCAGCTTTGCAACGGGGTCACCATCATTGCAGTCTCTCCTCGGTTTCATACCTAAAAGTCCATTTGAATCCAAATTCTCAGGTGGTGTCTCTCAGCTGCCCAGCAGCACAGTTAGTACAGCACGAACGTTTGGCCTCTGCTCCCACAGCAGAAGAGCCAGGATTGAAAGCTGGTGCTGGACCTGTTCAGCACACAATCCCCCTTTACATTGGTGCCTCCATCGTTGCTTTCACTGCTCACACTCATACAGGAAAAGCATTTGAATGGAATCAGTCCAGAGCCTGCTCTCTGCTGCGCAGCAACACAGTCAGCACAGAATGAACAGTGGCATCTGCTCACACGGCAGAAGGAGCAGCAGGGAAAGCTAGTGCTCTGCTTCTTCAGCACACAAGCAGCTTTGCAACGGGGTCACCATCATTGCAGTCTCTCCTCGGTTTCATACCTAAAAGTCCATTTGAATCCAAATTCTCAGGTGGTGTCTCTCAGCTGCCCAGCAGCACAGTGAGTACAGCACGAACGTTTGGCCTCTGCTCCCACAGCAGAAGAGCCAGGATTGAAAGCTGGTGCTGGACCTGTTCAGCACACAATCCCCTTTACATTGGTGCCTCCATCGTTGCTTTCACTGCTAACACTCATACAGGAAAAGCATTTGAATGGAATCAGTCCAGAGGCTGCTCTCTGCTGCGCAGCAACACAGTCAGCACAGAATGAACAGTGGCATCTGCTCACACGGCAGAAGGAGCAGCAGGGAAAGCTAGTGCTCTGCTTCTTCAGCACACAAGCAGCTTTGCAACGGGGTCACCATCATTGCAGTCTCTCCTCGGTTTCATACCTAAAAGTCCATTTGAATCCACACAAGAAGCTTTGCAACGGGGTCACCATCATTGCAGTCTCTCCTCGGTTTCATACCTAAAAGTCCATTTGAATCCAAATTCTCAGGTGGTGTCTCTCAGCTGCCCAGCAGCACAGTTAGTACAGCACGAACGTTTGGCCTCTGCTCCCACAGCAGAAGAGCCAGGATTGAAAGCTGGTGCTGGACCTGTTCAGCACACAATCCCTTTTACATTGGTGCATTCATCGTTGCTTTCACTGCTCACTTTCATACAGGAAAAGCATTTGAATGGAATCAGTCCAGAGGCTGCTCTCTGCTGCGCAGCAACACAGTCAGCACAGAATGAACAGTGGCATCTGCTCACACGGCAGAAGGAGCAGCAGGGAAAGCTAGTGCTCTGCTTCTTCAGCACACAAGCAGCTTTGCAACGGGGTCACCATCATTGCAGTCTCTCCTCGGTTTCATACCTAAAAGTCCATTTGAATCCAAATTCTCAGGTGGTGTCTCTCAGCTGCCCAGCAGCACAGTTAGTACAGCACGAACGTTTGGCCTCTGCTCCCACAGCAGAAGAGCCAGGATTGAAAGCTGGTGCTGGACCTGTTCAGCACACAATCCCTTTTACATTGGTGCATTCATCGTTGCTTTCACTGCTCACTTTCATACAGGAAAAGCATTTGAATGGAATCAGTCCAGAGGCTGCTCTCTGCTGCGCAGCAACACAGTCAGCACAGAATGAACAGTGGCATCTGCTCACACGGCAGAAGGAGCAGCAGGGAAAGCTAGTGCTCTGCTTCTTCAGCACACAAGCAGCTTTGCAACGGGGTCACCATCATTGCAGTCTCTCCTCGGTTTCATACCTAAAAGTCCATTTGAATCCAAATTCTCAGGTGGTGTCTCTCAGCTGCCCAGCAGCACAGTGAGTACAGCACGAACGTTTGGCCTCTGCTCCCACAGCAGAAGAGCCAGGATTGAAAGCTGGTGCTGGACCTGTTCAGCACACAATCCCTTTTACATTGGTGCCTCCATCGTTGCTTTCACTGCTCACATTCATACAGGAAAAGCATTTGAATGGAATCAGTCCAGAGCCTGCTCTCTGCTGCGCAGCAACACAGTCAGCACAGAATGAACAGTGGCATCTGCTCACACGGCAGAAGGAGCAGCAGGGAAAGCTAGTGCTCTGCTTCTTCAGCACACAAGCAGCTTTGCAACGGGGTCACCATCATTGCAGTCTCTCCTCGGTTTCATACCTAAAAGTCCATTTGAATCCAAATTCTCAGGTGGTGTCTCTCAGCTGCCCAGCAGCACAGTGAGTACAGCACGAACGTTTGGCCTCTGCTCCCACAGCAGAAGAGCCAGGATTGAAAGCTGGTGCTGGACCTGTTCAGCACACAATCCCCTTTACATTGGTGCCTCCATCGTTGCTTTCACTGCTCACATTCATACAGGAAAAGCATTTGAATGGAATCAGTCCAGAGCCTGCTCTCTGCTGCGCAGCAACACAGTCAGCACAGAATGAACAGTGGCATCTGCTCACACGGCAGAAGGAGCAGCAGGGAAAGCTAGTGCTCTGCTTCTTCAGCACACAAGCAGCTTTGCAACGGGGTCACCATCATTGCAGTCTCTCCTCGGTTTCATACCTAAAAGTCCATTTGAATCCAAATTCTCAGGTGGTGTCTCTCAGCTGCCCAGCAGCACAGTGAGTACAGCACGAACGTTTGGCCTCTGCTCCCACAGCAGAAGAGCCAGGATTGAAAGCTGGTGCTGGACCTGTTCAGCACACAATCCCCTTTACATTGGTGCCTCCATCGTTGCTTTCACTGCTAACACTCATACAGGAAAAGCATTTGAATGGAATCAGTCCAGAGCCTGCTCTGCTGCGCAGCAACACAGTCAGCACAGAATGAACAGTGGCATCTGCTCACACGGCAGAAGGAGCAGCAGGGAAAGCTAGTGCTCTGCTTCTTCAGCACACAAGCAGCTTTGCAACGGGGTCACCATCATTGCAGTCTCTCCTCGGTTTCATACCTAAAAGTCCATTTGAATCCAAATTCTCAGGTGGTGTCTCTCAGCTGCCCAGCAGCACAGTGAGTACAGCACGAACGTTTGGCCTCTGCTCCCACAGCAGAAGAGCCAGGATTGAAAGCTGGTGCTGGACCTGTTCAGCACACAATCCCCGTTACATTGGTGCCTCCATCGTTGCTTTCACTGCTCACTTTCATACAGGAAAAGCATTTGAATGGAATCAGTCCAGAGCCTGCTCTCTGCTGCGCAGCAACACAGTCAGCACAGAATGAACAGTGGCATCTGCTCACACGGCAGAAGGAGCAGCAGGGAAAGCTAGTGCTCTGCTTCTTCAGCACACAAGCAGCTTTGCAACGGGGTCACCATCATTGCAGTCTCTCCTCGGTTTCATACCTAAAAGTCCATTTGAATCCAAATTCTCAGGTGGTGTCTCTCAGCTGCCCAGCAGCACAGTGAGTACAGCACGAACGTTTGGCCTCTGCTCCCACAGCAGAAGAGCCAGGATTGAAAGCTGGTGCTGGACCTGTTCAGCACACAATCCCTTTTACATTGGTGCCTCCATCGTTGCTTTCACTGCTCACTTTCATACAGGAAAAGCATTTGAATGGAATCAGTCCAGAGCCTGCTCTCTGCTGCGCAGCAACACAGTCAGCACAGAATGAACAGTGGCATCTGCTCACACGGCAGAAGGAGCAGCAGGGAAAGCTAGTGCTCTGCTTCTTCAGCACACAAGCAGCTTTGCAACGGGGTCACCATCATTGCAGTCTCTCCTCGGTTTCATACCTAAAAGTCCATTTGAATCCAAATTCTCAGGTGGTGTCTCTCAGCTGCCCAGCAGCACCAGTTAGTACAGCACGAACGTTTGGCCTCTGCTCCCACAGCAGAAGAGCCAGGATTGAAAGCTGGTGCTGGACCTGTTCAGCACACAAACAACTTTACATAGGTGACTCCATCGATGCTTTCACTGCTCACTTTCATACAGGAAAAGCATTTGAATGGAATCAGTCCAGAGGCTGCTCTCTGCTGCGCAGCAACACAGTCAGCACAGAATGAACAGTGGCATCTGCTCACACGGCAGAAGGAGCAGCAGGGAAAGCTAGTGCTCTGCTTCTTCAGCACACAAGCAGCTTTGCAACGGGGTCACCATCATTGCAGTCTCTCCTCGGCTTCATACCTAAAAGTCCATTTGAATCCAAATTCTCAGGTGGTGTCTCTCAGCTGCCCAGCAGCACAGTGAGTACAGCACGAACGTTTGGCCTCTGCTCCCACAGCAGAAGAGCCAGGATTGAAAGCTGGTGCTGGACCTGTTCAGCACACAATCCCTTTTACATTGGTGCATTCA
>NW_026639110.1:0-11033 GCF_028554395.1 Pezoporus wallicus | reverse complement strand
AGGTGATGCTGCGGTCCCCATCCTGGTCCCCATCCCAGGGTAGCCACATCCTGGTGCTTGCACCGGGCTGCATCCCTCCATCCATCCCGGATCCTTCCATGCCCCTGGTCCCCATCCAGAGCGATGGTGTCCCCTCTGTGTCCTGGTCCCCATCCCAGAGCGGTGTCACCACGAGGCTGTGCTGACCCTGCAGGTCCCATGGTCCCCATCCTGGAGTGGTGCTGTCCCGTGGTCCTCACCCGAAGCAGTGCTACCCCTTGTGCATTCCATGGCCCCCATGGTCCCCAGTGCCTCCATTGTCCCCTATTGCCCCCATGGCCCTGTTGTCCCCATAGTCCCCATTATCCCCCATGGTCCCCATTATCCCCCATTGCCCCCTGGTCCCCAGTGCCTCCATTGTCCACCATTGCCCCCATTCCCCTCATGGCCCCGTTGTCCCCATGGTCCCCTTTGCCCCGTTGCCCCCGATGCCCCCCATGTCCCCGTTGCCCCACAGAGATCCTGGCCGGGGGGGTTTACATCGAGAAGAACGCGCAGCTCTGCCACGTGGACACGGTGCAGTGGGAGGACATCCTGCGGGACCCACGGCGCCAGCCCATCGTGGGCGACAACGGCAAGGCCTGTGCGTGGGGGGGGCACCCCCGGCCTGGGGGGCGATGCTGCTGTGCCCCCCCCCCCCTCTGGCCCTGGGGTGACCCCATTCTGCCCCCCCCACCCCAGGCCCCCCCTGCCACGAGAGCTGCGGCGGCCACTGCTGGGGACCCGGCCCCGAGGACTGCCAGAAACGTGGGTACCGGGGGGGCGATGGGATGGGGGGGTCAGGGCTGGCCTCGGCCTCACCCCCTGCCCCCCCCGCAGTGACCAAGACGATTTGCGCCCCGCAATGCAACGGGCGCTGCTTCGGGCGGGCGCCCAACGAGTGCTGCCACGAGGAGTGCGCGGGGGGGTGCACGGGCCCCCTGCAGACCCACTGCTTCGTACGTGCGCCCCGCGGGGCCCAAGTGTCTGCATCCGTGGGCTCACCCAGCCCTGCATCCAGCCCTGTGTCTGTCCTGCATCCATCTGTCCCTGCATCCATCCATCCATCCCTGGGTCCATCCATCCCTGCATCCATCCATCCCTGCATCCATCCATCCATCCCTGGGTCCATCCATCCCTGGGTCCATCCATCCCTGCATCCATCCATCCCTGCATCCATCCATCCAGCCCTGCATCCATCCAGCCCTGCATCCATCCATCCATCCCTGCATCCATCCATCCATCCCTGGGTCCATCCGTCCCTGCATCCATCCATCCCTGCATCCATCCAGCCCTGCATCCATCCATCCATCCCTGCATCCATCCATTCATCCCTGAGTCCATCCGTCCCTGCATCCATCCATTCATCCCTGGGTCCATCCGTACCTGCATCCATCCATCCATCCCTGGGTCCATCCATCCCTGCATCCATCCATCCATCCCTGGGTCCATCCGTCCCTGCATCCATCCAGCCCTGCATCCATCCAGCCCTGCATCCATCCATCCGTGCATCCATCCCTGCATCCATCCATTCATCCCTGGGTCCATCTGTCCCTGCATCCATCCATCCATCCCTGGGTCCATCCGTCCCTGCATCCATCCATCCCTGCATCCATCCATCCCTGGGTCCATCCGTCCCTGCATCCATCCAGCCCTGCATCCATCCAGCCCTGCATCCATCCATCCATCCCTGGGTCCATCCATCCCTGCATCCATCCATCCCTGCATCCATCCCTGCATCCATCCATTCATCCCTGGTTCCATCCATCCCTGGGTCCATCCATCCCTGCATCCATCCATCCATCCCTGGGTCCATCCATCCCTGCATCCATCCATCCATCCCTGGGTCCATCCATCCCTGGGTCCATCCATCCCTGCATCCATCCATCCATCCCTGCATCCATCCATCCCTGTGCCTGTGTCCATCCAGCCCTGCATCCATCCATCCATCCATGGGTCCATCCATCCCTGCCTGTGTCTGCCCCCTCCCAGGGCAGCTGTGGGGGGCGATGCTGTCCCCGAGGGGCAGAGGGAGGTGTCCTCCCTCCCCCGTACCCATCCCCGTGTCCCCTGGGAGCCATCCCCGCCTCCGTGCCCATCCCCGTCGCCTCCCGCAGGCCTGCCGGCACTTCAACGACAGCGGCGCCTGCGTCCCGCTCTGCCCGCAGCCGCTCATCTACAACAAGCTGACGTTCCAGCTGGAGCCCAACCCCGACACCAAGTACCAGTACGGGGGCATCTGCGTCAGGAGCTGCCCCCGTGAGCTGCGCCGGGGGCGGGGGGGGTCAGGAATGGGGGGGGCTCAGTGGGGATGGGGGCTCTGACCTCGGGGTCTCCCCCCAGACAACTTCGTCGTGGACCAAAGCTCCTGCGTCCGCGCCTGCCCCAATGACAAGATGGAGGTGGAGAAGAACGGGCTCAAGATGTGCGAGCCCTGCTCGGGGCTGTGCCCCAAGGGTACGCGGTGAGGGGGGGGCTCGGGGTTTGGGGGGGCTGCGGGTCCCAATGGGGTGCTCAGCATCATCGTGTCCGTGTCCCCCCCCCTCCCCGCAGCCTGCGAGGGCACCGGCGCCGGCAGCAGGTACCAAACCGTGGACTCGAGCAACATCGACACCTTCATAAACTGCACCAAGATCCTGGGCAACCTCGATTTCCTCATCACCGGCCTCGAGGGGTGAGCGGGGTGGGGTGGGGTGTGGGGGGGGTCCGGTGCTGTTGCCCCCCCCCTCCGGGCCCCGCTGATGCTCTGGCTCCATAGGGATCCCTGGCGCAACATCTCCGCGCTGGACCCTGAGAAGCTGAACGTGTTCCGCACCGTGCGGGAGATCACGGGTGAGAGCGGGGATGGGGGCACCCCCGGACCGCCCCCCCCCCCCCCCCCCCCGGGACACCCTGACCCACCCCCCGGACCCCCCCCGCAGGGTACCTGAACATCCAGTCCTGGCCCAAGCACATGCACAACTTCAGCGTCTTCTCCAACCTCGTCACCATCGGGGGACGGAGCCTCTACAAGTGAGAGCCCGGCCCCGCTCTTCGCAGTGCCCTGGGTCCCCTTCGGCACCTCCCTGTGCCCCCTTCGGCACCTCCCTGTGCCCCTGTGTCCCCTGCAGCCCCCGTCCCTGCAGCCCCCATCCCGGCATCCACAGCATCTCCTGTCCCTGCATCCCACTGTCCCTGTGTACCCCTCGTCATCCTCAATCCCTGCATCCCCCTGCCCCTGCATCCCACTGTCCCTGTGTACCCCTCGTCATCCTCAATCCCTGCATCCCCCTGTCCCTGCATCCCACTGTCCCTGTGTACCCCTCGTCATCCTCAATCCCTGCATCCCCCTGCCCCTGCATCCCACTGTCCCCGTGTCCCCCATCATCTCCCATCTCTGCATCCCCCCTTTTGTCCCATCCCTCTATCCCTGTGTCCCCCTCTCATTCCCCATTCCTGTAGCCCCCCCCCCATCACTCCCTATTCCTGGTCCCCTCTGTCCCTGCATCCCTCCATCCTTCCCTGACCCTGCATCCCCTCTTCATCTCCTATCCCTGTGTCCCCCCATCACTCCCCATTCCTGGTCCCCTCTGTCCCTGCATCCCTCCATCCTTCCCTGTCCCTGCATCCCCCCGTCTCCTATCCCTGTGTCCCCCATCATCTCCCATCCCTGGTCCCCTCTGTCCCTGCCCATCCCTCCATCCTTCCCTGTCCCTCATCCCCTCTCTTCCCCATCCCTGTGTCCCCCCATCACTCCCCATCCCTGGTCCCCTCTGTCCCCGCATCCCCCCATCACCTCCTGTCCCTGCATGCCCCCGTCCCTGCGTCCCCCATCATCTCCCATCTCTGCATCCCCCATCACCCCCCGTCCCCGTCCCCGCACCCCTCCATCACCTCCCATCCCGGTCCCAGCCCCCCCGGCTTTGGGGCTGCCCGGTCCCCGCCGCAGCCCCCCCCAGCCCCGCCGCCCTCCCCGCAGCCGGGGCTTCTCGCTGCTGATCATGAAGAACGAGAACGTGACCTCGCTGGGGCTGCGCTCGCTGCGGGAGGTGAGCGCGGGCCGGGTCTACATCACCGAGAACCGGCGGCTCTGCTACCTGCACACCGTGCAATGGGCGGCCCTGAGCCGGCGCCGCTCAGACCTCGACATCCGCAACAACAAACCCCGCAGCAAGTGCCGTGAGTGCGGCAGGGAGGGGGCACCGGCATGGGGATGGGGAGAAGGGACGGGAGGTGATGGGGTGCAGGGACGGGAGGTGATGGGGTGCAGGGACGGGAGGTGATGGGGTGCAGGGACGGGAGGTGATGGGGTGCAGGGACGGGTGGTGATGGGGATGGGGATGGGGAGACGGGACGGGAGGTCATGGGGATGGGGATGGGGAGAAGGGACGGGAGGTGATGGGGTGCAGGGACGGGAGGTGATGGGGTGCAGGGACGGGAGGTGATGGGGATGGGGATGGGGAGAAGGGACGGGAGGTGATGGGGTGCAGGGACGGGAGGTGATGGGGTGCAGGGACGGGGGCACTGGCATGGGGATGGGGAGAAGGGATGGGAGGTGATGGGGGTGCAGGGACAGGAGGTGATGGGGGGCAGGGACGGGGGCACCGGGATGGGGATGGGGAGAAGGGACGGGAGGTGATGGGGGTGCAGGGACGGGAGGTGATGGGGAGAAGGGACGGGAGGTGATGGGGTGCAGGGACAGGAGGTGATGGGGGTGCAGGGACGGGAGGTGATGGGGTGCAGGGACAGGGGCACTGGGATGGGGATGGGGAGAACGGATGGGAGGTGATGGGGATGCAGGGACGGGGGCACTGGGATGGGGATGGGGAGAAGGGATGGGAGGTGATGGGGATGCAGGGACGGGGGCACTGGGATGGGGATGGGGATGCAGGGACAGGAGGTGATGGGGATGCAGGAACGGGGGCACCGGGATGGGGATGGGGATGCAGGGACAGGAGGTGATGGGGATGCAGGGACAGGAGGTGATGGGGATGCAGGGACGGGGGCACCGGGATGGGGATGGGGATGCAGGGACAGGAGGTGATGGGGGTGCAGGGACAGGAGGTGATGGGGATGCAGGGACGGGGGCACCGGGATGGGGATGGGGATGCAGGGACAGGAGGTGATGGGGATGCAGGGACGGGGGCACCGGGATGGGGATGGGGATGCAGGGACAGGAGGTGATGGGGATGCAGGGACGGGGGCACCGGGATGGGGATGGGGATGCAGGGACAGGAGGTGATGGGGATGCAGGGACGGGGGCAGCAGGGATGAGAGCAATGGGAATGAATGGACAGGGGGACCAGGGATGGGAAGTGATGGGGATGCAGGGAGAAGGGGACCAGTGATGGGGATGCAGGGATGGGCGATGGGGGATGCTCGCCTGACCCTGTCCCCCCACCCCTGTGGCTGCCCGCAGAGCAAGAGGGCAAGGTCTGTGACCCGCTCTGCTCCGCCGAGGGCTGCTGGGGCCCCGGCCCCGCTCAGTGCCTCTCCTGCCGCCACTTCAGCCGCCGCGGGGTCTGCGTCCCCTCCTGCCGCTTCACGCAGGGGTGAGCCGGGGTTCGCGCCCGGGGGGGCGGAGCCGGGGCCGCGGGGCCCGGTCAGGGCCATGGGGCTCCATTGACCCCCCCCTTGTCCCGCAGGGAGACGCGGGAGTTCGCGCAGGGGGGGGAATGCTTCGAGTGCCACCCCCAGTGCGAGCGCATCGAGGGCAACGTCACCTGCAACGGCTCGGTACGGGCGGGGCGGGACGGGGCGGGGCGGGGCGGGATCGGGATGGGATCGGGACGGGCTCGGAGCAGGACGGGGCAGGTTCAGGATGGGCCCGGGATGGGCTCGGGATGGGCTCAGGAAAGGCTCGGGACGGGCTCGGGACGGGCTTGGGACGGGCTCGGGAAAGGCTCGGGAAAGGCTCGGGGCGGGCTCGGGATGGGCTCAGGACGAGCTCGGGACAGGCTTGAGATGGGATCGGGACGGGCCCGGGATCGGCTCGGAATGGGGTCGGGACGGGCTCGGGGTGGGATCAGAACGGGCTCAAAACGGGCCCGGTACCGGAAGGAGCAGGGGGGGGGCCGGTGCCTCCTGACGCATCCTCGTGCCCCCCCCGCAGGGCGCCGACACCTGCACCCGCTGCGCCCGGTACCGCGACGGCCCCCACTGCGTCGAGGCCTGCCCCGACGGCGTCCTGGGGGAGCGCGGCCCCATCTACAAGTACCCGGACGGCGGCCGCGAGTGCCGGCCCTGCCACGAGAACTGCACCCGGGGGTGCGGCGGGGGCCGGGAGGGAAGGGGGGGGCACCCCGGGATCCGCCCCCCCTCTCCTGCATCCCCCCCATCTCCATCCCTGCAGGTGCCTGGGGCCGCTGCTGCGGGACTGCCTGGGGGAGGCTCTGCCCGTGTCCAGGTACCGCGGGGGGGCCGGGGCTCGGTGCTGTTCCCTGCCGGGCTCTATTGCACCGCACGGGGGTGCGGGAAGGGGCAGGAGCTGAGCCCCGGCCCCGGGCCCCGCAGGAAGGCACCGACGGTGATCGCGGTGACGGTGGTCGGGGGCCTCTTCCTCCTCTGCTCCTGCGTCCTCCTGGCGCTGCTCTACCTGCGCGGGAAGAAGATCCAGAAGAAGAGGGCGATGAGGCGGTACCTGGAGAGGGGCGAGGTCAGGGGGGTCCCATCACCCCCATCCCCATCACCCACATCCCCATCACCCCCATCCCCATCACCCGCATCCCCATCATCCCCCATCCCCATCCCCATCATCCCCATCATCCCGCTCGCCTTCACCCGCATCCCCATCATCCCCCATCCCCATCCCCATCATCCCCATCACCCCCATCCCCATCACCCGCATCCCCATCATCCCCCATCCCCATCACCCCCATCCCCATCACCCCCATCCCCACCACCTGCATCCCCACCACCTGCATCCCCATCACCCCCATCCCCATCACCCGCATCCCCATCATCCCCCATCCCCATCCCCATCATCCCCATCACCCCCATCCCCATCACCCGCATCCCCATCACCCCCATCCCCATCACCCCCATCCCCATCACCCGCATCCCCATCATCCCCCATCCCCATCCCCATCATCCCCATCACCCCCATCCCCATCACCCCCATCCCCACCACCTGCATCCCCATCACCTCCATCCCCATCCCCACCACCCACATCCCCATCACCTCCATCCCCACCACCCACATCCCCATCACCTCCATCCCCATCACCTCCATCCCCATCCCCACCACCCACATCCCCATCACCTCCATCCCCATCACCTCCATCCCCATCACCTCCATCCCCATCCGCTCCCATCCCCATCCTGCTCCGTCCCCACCCCTATCCCACCTCCATCCCCCAGAGCCTGGAGCCGCTGGACCCCAGTGAAAAAGCCAACAAGGTGCTCGCCCGCATCTTCAAGGAGTCGGAGCTGAAGCGCCTCAAGGTGCTGGGCTCCGGCGTGTTCGGCACCGTGCACAAGGTGAGGGCTGCTCTATGGGGGGGGGGTCCCAACCAGCACCCGGCACAGCCCTCACCACGGTGCCCACCCCAAAGGGCATCTGGATCCCCGACGGCGACTCCATCAAGATCCCGGTGAGCATCAAGGTGATCCAGGACTGGAGCGGGCAGCAGTCCTTCCACGCCGTCACCGACGTGAGTGATCCCCGTGGATCCCTATGGATGCCGGTGCACGGTGGGGGGGTGGTCCCGGCTGAGCTGACCCTGTTCCCCCCAGCACATGCTGGCCATCGGCAGCCTGGACCATGCCTACATCGTGCGGCTGCTGGGGCTGTGCCCGGGCCCGCGCCTGCAGCTCGTGACGCAGCTGCTGCCGCTGGGCTCCCTGCTCGAGTACGTGCGCAAGCACCGCGGCAGCCTCAGCCCCCAGCTGCTGCTCAACTGGTGCGTGCAGGTGGCCAAGGTGAGCCCATGTCCCCCCCTTGATACCCCAATGGGGGGTCCCCCCGGCGTCGCCCCGGTAACCGGCGCGCGCAGGGGATGTATTACCTGGAGGAGCACCGCATGGTTCACCGCAACCTGGCCGCCCGCAACGTCCTGCTCAAGTCCCCCAGCCAGGCCCAAGTGGCCGATTTCGGCATCGCCGACCTGCTCTACCCCGACGACAAGAAGTATTTCTACAACGAGGTCAAGGTGGGGCACCCCCCGGACCACCCCTTGGTGCTATGGGGCGCCCCACACATCCCACACGCCCTCTTTGCTGTAGAGCATCCCCTCCATACCCCCTGCATCCCCTCCTGCATCACCCATGGGTGCCCTGTCCCCTCCGTCACCCATGGGTACCCTGTCCCCTTCATCACCCAAGGGTTTCCTGTCCCCTCCATCACCCATGGGTGCCCTGTCCGCTTCATCACCCAAGGGTTTCCTGTCCCCTCCATCACCCATGGGTACCCTGTCCCCTTCATCACCCAAGGGTTTCCTGTCCCCTCCATCACCCATGGGTGCCCTGTCCGCTTCATCACCCAAGGGTTTCCTGTCCCCTCCATCACCCATGGGTGCCCTGTCCGCTTCATCACCCAAGGGTTTCCTGTCCCCTCCATCACCCATGGGTGCCCTGTCCCCTCCATCACCTATGGGTGCCCTGTCCCCTCCATCACCCAAGGGTTTCCTGTCCCCTCCATCACCCATGGGTGCCCTGTCCCCTCCATCACCCATGGGTACCCTGTCCCCTTCATCACCCAAGGGTTTCCTGTCCCCTCCATCACCCATGGGTACCCTGTCCCCTCCATCACCCATGGGTACCCTGTCCCCTTCATCACCCAAGGGTTTCCTGTCCCCTCCATCACCCATGGGTACCCTGTCCCCTCCATCACCCATGGGTACCCTGTCCCCTTCATCACCCAAGGGTTTCCTGTCCCCTCCGTCACCCATGGGTGCCCTGTCACCTTCATCACCCAAGGGTTTCCTGTCCCCTCCATCACCCATGGGTGCCCTGTCCCGTCCATAGCCCCTGTGGGCCAACCCCACATCCCCGCTCTCCCCACAGACCCCCATCAAATGGATGGCTCTGGAGAGCATCCACTTTGGCAAGTACACGCACCAGAGCGACGTCTGGAGCTACGGTGAGCACCGACCCCCCCGTACCCCAGCGTCCCCCCATAGCGCTATGGGGCTGACGGGCGCTGCCCCATAGGGGTGACGCTGTGGGAGATGATGACCTTCGGCGCGGAGCCCTACGCCGGGATCCGCCTGGCCGAGGTGCCCGATCTGCTGGAGAAGGGCGAGCGGCTCTCGCAGCCCCACATCTGCACCATCGACGTCTACATGGTCATGGTGAAGTGTGAGTGCCCGCCCCACAGTGGGCTCTGTCCCGGGCCCATAGCAGGGTCCCGACCCAGCTCCATAGTGGGCTCCCGTCCCCAGCCCCATAGCGAGCTCCCAGCCCCATAGTGGACTCCCATCTCCAGCCCCATAGTGAGCTCCTGCCCCCAGCCCCATAGTGGAGTCCTGACCCAGCCCCATAGCGGGGTCCCATCCCCAGCTCCATAGTGATGTCCCATCCCCAGCCCCACAGTGGGCTCCTCTCCCAACCCCACAGCGAGGTCCCGTCCTCAGCCCCACCGCGGGCTCCCGTCCTCAGCCCCACCGCGGGCTCCCGTCCCAGCCCCACAGTGGGCTCTGTCCCAGCCCCACCGCGGGCTCTGTCCCGCAGGCTGGATGATCGATGAGAACATCCGCCCCACCTTCAAGGAGCTGGCGAACGAGTTCACCCGCATGGCGCGGGACCCCCCCCGCTACCTGGTGATCAAGGTGAGCCCGGACCCCCGGTACCCCCGGTACCCCCCGGCACCCGCAGCCGCTGACCCCCCCCGGTCCCGGTGCAGGAGAGCGGGGCCGCGGAGCCGCCGGCGCTCAGCGAGAAGGAGCTGGAGGAGGCGGAGCCGCTGGGGCCGGAGGAGGACGAGGAGGAGGAGGAGAGGAAGGGGGGGGAGGAGCTCGGCCCCGGCTTCGGCCTCAGCTCCGGGCTCCCCCCGCAGCGCCCGCGGGGCAGCAGCGCCCGGGTGAGCCCCCCCCCCCCCACCGCCATGGGTCCCGCTGTGGGGCTGCCCCATGGCTCCGGACTCGGTGTCACAACCCCCCCTCAACAGAGCCCGAGCCTGCTCAGCCCCCCCGCCGGGTACATCCCCATGGACCAGCCCGGCCTCGGCCGCCAGGTACCGGGGGGGACCAAAAGGGGTGGCCATAGGGGGCAATGGGGCAGAATGGGGTGCTGGGAGGGGCAAAGGGGGTGGCCATGGGGGCAATGGGAGACACAATGGGGTGCTGGGGGGGGGGGTGACCATAGGGGGCAATGGGGGACACAATGGGGTGCTGGGGGGGGGGGGGGAGGTGACCAAAGGGGGCAATGGGGGACACAATGGGGTGCTGGGGGGGGGGGGGGGGGTGACCATAGGGGGCAATGGGGGACACAATGGGGTGCTGGGGGGGGGGGAGAGAGAGGGGAGAGACCATAGGGGGCAATGGGAGGGACAATGGGGTGCTGGGGAGAGGAGAGAGAAAGGGGTGGCCATGGGGGGCAATGGGAGGGACAATGGGGTGCTGGGGAGAGGGGCAAAGGGGTGGCCATGGGGGGCAATGGGGGACACAATGGGGTGCTGGGGGGGGGCAAAGGGGGTGGCCATGAGGGGCAATGGGAGGGACAATGGGGTGCTGGGGGGGGGCAAAGGGGGTGGCCATAGGGGGCAATGGGGGCAATGGGGGGGGAGGTGGCCATGGGAGGGCACGGGGGGGTCTGGGGGTGTCCCTGAAGCGCTGGCTCCGGGGGGGGCGGGGTCCGGGCCCCGCTGCCCCCCCCCCGACCCCGCCCCCCCACCCGCAGCCCGGGGGGGGCCGCCCCATGCGCCGCAGCCGCGGGGGTCCCTGGGCCGGACCCCGCCGGAGCCGGAACCGGGGGAGGGGGCGGGGGGGCGGGAGCCTGCAGCGGAGCCGGCACCCGCGGGGGCAGCGCGGACCCGGGCCAGCCCCGGAGCCCCCCCCCGCCGGCCCCGACGAGGACAACAACAACGGCTACGTCAGCCC